>NC_081193.1:46168778-46468778 GCF_902713425.1 Acipenser ruthenus | reverse complement strand
GTTATAATTAAGAGCAGTAGTAGAATACGGCAAAGTATGGAGTGGTTCAGTGCAAGTACAAGATGATGCAAGTACTGGTACAGTTCGGTGCCATATAGTCCAGTATAGTCAAGAGTTGTGAGGTTTACAGATGCTGTCTGAAAAGGTGTGTCTTGAGGAGGCGCCTGAAGGTGGTCAGAGACTGAGCAGTCCTGATATCCGTGGGTAGGTTGTTCCACCACTGATGGACGAGGGTGGAGAAAGAGCGGGATCTGGAAGCGGGGGAGTGAAGGGGGGGGGTACAGCTAATCTGCCAGTGGCGGAGGGGGAGAGAGGGGGTGTAGGGAGAAATGATAGTCTGGAGATAGGAGGGAGCAGAAAGGTCGAGATGGTGATAGGTGAGTACAAGAGTTTTGAATTGGATGCGAGCGGCAACAGGGAGCCAGCGTAGGGAGCGGAGCAGCGGTGTAGCATGGGAGAAACGAGGAAGGGAAAAGACAAGGCAGCCAGCAGAGTTTTGGATGAGCTGGAGTAGATGGATAGCAGAGGAAGGGAGGCCGGCCAGGAGGGCGTTGCAGTAGTCAAGGCGGGACGGTACCACGGCCTGAACTAGGAGCTGAGTGGAATAGTCGGTGACACCGAGGTTCTTGGTGGATGAGGAGGGAGAGGGTGGTGGATTAAAGAGGAATAGAGATAGCGAGATCAGCGGTAGGGGAGGGAGAGGGGGGAAAGGAGGTCTGATTTGAAGAGGTTGAGTTTAAGATGATGTGAGTGCATCTGGGAGGAGATGACCGAGAAACAAGTCGAGTACAGGAGGAAATGTCGAGGAAATTATACGAAAAGCCATGGGAGGAGATGAGGGGACCCAGGGAGTGGGTGTAGAGAGAAAACAGGAGGGGTCCCAGACTGAGCCTTGGGGGACACTTGTCAAAAGAGAGCAAGAGGCAGAAGGTGAGCCAAGCCAGGACACCTGGTATGTGCGATCAGCGAGGAAGGAGGAGAACCAGGCAAGAGCAGTGCCGGAGAGTCCCAGGTCAGTGAGGGAGGATAGGAGAATAGAGTGCTCGACTGTGTCAAAGGCAGCAGAGGTTGAGGAGAATTAGGACAGGGGAGATGGAGGTGTCACGGGCCGAGAGTAGAGAGTTAGTGATGGAGAGAAGAGCAGTTTCAGTGGAGTGTGCCAGGCAAAAACCGGATTGGAGGGGGTCGAATGTTTTGACAGGAAAACAGAGCTGGCGATGTACTGCTTGCTCGAGGGTTTTAGAGAGGAAAGGGAGACAGGATGGTAGTTCTGGAGGGATGAGGGTTCAAGGGAGGGTTTACATTCAGTTACATATACTTCCAAATTAATAATAATAATAATAATAATAATAATAATAATAATAATAATAATAATAATAATAATAATTATTATTATTATTATTATTATTATTATTATTATTATTATTAGTAGTAGTAGTAGTAGTAGTAGTAGTAGTATAGTTTTGTCTGAAATTCTGAATTCTGTGTACACCCTAATCAAGTGGTAGACTAGTGTACTCCTCTGTCCTAAAGGTCCTAAATGGAAGGCATCAGTGCAACTACTTGAAAGTTACACATAAAACTAAGAACATTGTGTTTACATTAAGTGACAGGCTATGATTGTACGAGGAGTTAACAGGTTATTTCTCTGATTAGGTACTATATATATACTATATACTATACTGTTGTAGGATTAATACAGTGCTCCCTCTTTATAAGGCAGCCCTTTATACTGCGGAACAGGTTATAGGGCGGTACATGGCTCCCATTTGCCCCATAATGCCATTCCACTAAGTGGCAGGATGGCTGGTGGTGGTGATGTCAGACGAGGAAGTAAAGGCACTCAGGCACTGGATCATGGGGTGAAACTGAGCAGCTGCTGCGCTCAGTGTTTATTCACAAATAATAATACTTTTAAATAACAACACAAAAAACAAATGAAAGAGCACGATGGCCAAACAAACAAACAATTTCCCTAACAGTATTGTGTGCTGGTTACAACTCCCAGCACCTGTAACCTTTACTGTAGATTTGTTTAGTTTAGTTTAATTTAGTTTAGTTTATGCAACAGACCTATCGTCCCGCTTCTGACACTCTCCCACCTGCACTCCAAACAGTAGGTCTTTTATACTTTACAAGCCAAGGGGTTAACTAGCTAGCAATTATCATATTAACCCCTCGGCCATTGCTTTGCATGTTTTTAAATATAAATGCGTGATTGTCAGCTAATTTAATAATCACTAGCTGATCAGTCACGCATTCCCACGAGAATACTTAAAACAAACAATACCAAATAATGGTGGACAGCTTTTCGTCCACCCTGAATAATAACAGCAACAACAACAACAACAATAATAATAATAATAATAATAATAATAATAATAATAATAATAATAATAATAATAATAATAATTTATTATTATTATTATTATCAGCAGCACACACACACATTTATATACAACGGGGCAGGCACCTTGCCACACACTAACACTAGTATTCTCGTTATTAGTGGGAACACAAACAGCGGTCTCTTAACTATGGCTCCCCACTACAGCGTTATAAATGGGGAGCACTGTACTTCAGTTTTATGTCACTTTTTAAGCCACTTGTTGTACTTGGAAAACTCAAATTACATGCACTTGCAATGCTGACTTAAATAGTTTTTCTGTTTTTCCCAGTATTCCTACATTGAGTTATATTCTGCACATACTGTATGAAGTAGACAATTTACTCATTATGATTGTCATGGCTTTTAGTAAGCCTCAATTAAATACTCTGATTGATTGATTGATCACCCTGGTGCTCAATGTGGAGTCTAATGTATGCTACATTCCAAGTACCTCATGCTTTCCTTACAAGTTGCTTTACTAAGCTCTTCCATTCTCATATGTCTACTTGCTATTTAACCCTTTAAGGCAGGGGTGTCCATGGTCCTGGAGGGCTGGTCTCTCCTGGTTTTTGTTCCAACTGTGCCCTAAATTACTTAATTAGAACAATAATTGGTAATAATTGGCCCAATTAAGTAACTTAGGACACAGTTGGAACAAAAACCAGGAGGGACACCGGCCCTCAGGACCAGGATTGGACACCCCTGCTATAGGGTATAAGGGACATATGTGTCCCACATAAAAAATATTTATGCTAACTTTTTTATTTTTGCAATGAGGTACATGAGGTACATATTACCATGTATAATAATATGCTGGCGTGCATATTTAGGAAGATACTGTATAATATTTAACATTAATACCTCAATATCCTAGGCAACACCCCCACTATGTTGGTAAAATAAACATTAGTTAATATTCATTACGCAATACCAAGGACCATGTTTCCATTGTGTGATTTAATATTTAAATATAAATATAGAGTTTTAGTCCTCAACACTTACCATATTTCTTATAAAATTATATTCACCATTTATTATTCTGTTTATCAAATATATATAAAAATATGCTTTTCAGATTCAATATCAAGAGCAGTTAACCAGTCAAATGACTTAAGTCAATAAACTAACATTAAAAGTTCATATCTATAATGATTTTGAATGCTTACTTTAGTACTCATAACAGGCAAAAATAAACTCAACATATACTAATGAGTACATGTATTAAGGCCAACAAAAGTAAGTAGAATATAAAAGTTAGAAATCATGGTACCAGAATTATAAGTATAGACACAAGAAGGAATAAAACATTTAAAACAAACATGTTCATAAAGACGCAGTATTCCGTATGGTTATGTACACATGCACGCAGTATTCCGTATGGTTATGTATACATGCACGCAGTATTCCATATGGTTATGTACACATGCACGCAGTATTCCGTATGGTTATGTACACATGCACGCAGTATTCCGTATGGTTATGTACACGTGCACGCAGTATTCCGTATGGTTATGTACACATGCACGCAGTATTCCGTATGGTTATGTACACATGCACGCAGTATTCCGTATGGTTATGTACACGTGCACGCAGGATTCGTAGCGCATTATGTACAGTGATGGTGTTAAGCAGCGTCTGTTGTGCTGGGTTATATTTCAACAAGTTCAGTTAGGAATCAGTTTCAATTGCATTTAATATTGAGTTGTAATATTAGTTACTTAAAACTTGTAAAATCAATCAATGTTGAAATGGTTCCAAACTTGTTTTCAAATACACACAATATCCATTCAGTTAAAGTCTTGTTTCAATTGTTCATCAAAGTAGCATTGTTTTTTTTTTTAATCTTTAGCAAAGTGTTATGTTGTATTAAACATTTTTACTTCTGGTTTGCATGTAGATATTTCTTATCCAAGCATAGTATTTTACTTAAATCTTAAAGTCTTTGAAACATAATACTTATTCTGGAGATTTACTACGAATTACTATGAATTTTCCTCACAATGCAAATTCATGTTTTCATCTTTATTTTGTGACTGTTTTGCTTATTGCTTTTGAATACTAAAGTATACTTAATGCATCAATTACCTGTCCAATATTAGATTAGGAAATAGGTTTCTAAATGACGCAAGTTCCTCCACCCCCTTTCACAGACTGTTTCTTCCCTTTTAAATATAGTTGCAAGTCCTCATTCCCAGAACTATCTCTGTACAGTTTCATAACCAGAAACACGAAAGTTGAATCAAAGCATTGATAACATTCTCACTGCAACAGACCCCATGGTACTGTTTCAATTTGTTTTCAGTGGATTCTTAAACATTTCATGAGATGAAAAACAAATCATCTCAAAACTACCCAGCAGCGAAAGAAAATCACAGTTGTAATGGATTTTTCTGTAGAGAGTAAGAAGGCAACAGTCCCATGATAATATTTAGGAAAGTGTTTGTAAGGAGACTTAAGGAGGGGGAATCGGGCCAGTCAGAACACAAAACAAAATGCTTGTTTTTTATTTACACCGTACAAAAAAAAAAAATACAAACACAAAACAAAAAGATCTTCTCAAAAAAAAAGGAGGTGGTGCAGTCTTCATCTGTTTTTATTCGCAGTTTCAAAGGGGCTCGGAATCTGGTCATAGGGGTTCCCTTCCGATAGTGCTGCCTCATGGTCACAGGTTACAGTTGCAGGGTCTATGACCCTGAAGAAAAAAAACAGAATTACTATTTTTTTTCCCCCCCAGGTCCTCTGGCTGCTGCTGTCCTCCCCCTACGGTTCCCCAACCACAACAACCATCACAGTCCCTATGTACTTCAATCTCCACCTCCCTAATCAGTGATACACCTATCACTAGTTGACAGGAGTATCACCTTAATCCTTGTATTGGAAAAGGGAAGGATGGAAGCAGATGTGTGGCTGACCTTATAAGATGGCCATTGTAAACCGGCCATAGACACTGGTCTTTTCCATCTTGGCAAGGGAATGAAGTTAATGGCTTTAGCGCCTCCGGCTATCAGATGGCCAAACTTCACAACTAAAAGTCCTTCACCCTGTCACGCCAACCTTAAATAGTAAGCTTGTTATTTTTCCTGTTAACATTATATGAAGGGAAAATGACCCCACTGTGGGGATATTGAGTCTGTGCAATATTTAACTGAGTGTTACTGTACGAGACAATTGCTCCTTGGGCTAAATCAACACAATGGTACAGTGGCAATGTGAGCTTCCTCACATGCTGCTGACTGGGATCACCAGTTAGCTTAGCTTGTCCCTGTTATTATGTAGAAATCTAGATAAACATGCATATACTTGACACAACCCCCGCCTCGGTTTATATGACTTACTGATTCTGTTTAGATGGAAAAAAAATATTTTGCCACTCAACACTGCTTTCTTTAAATAGATGTACTTTAGAATTACCTGTGGCACAATAACAAAACATTAATGAAATTGGAGTTTCACTGAATCACTATAAAAACAAAACAGAATCATCAGCAAAATGGTGTGGCATTAACATCTCAGTGTGAGGTTATCGCTATCATTGGGAAGGGTTGTTTCATAGACAAGGAAAGTAAACACCACATTGCCACCATTATTAGTCAATATCAATAATATTTGCATACTTGTTTATACATGCTGACCCACTGAATAGTTTGTAATTCTTTATAAATAGGTTTAAGAAACATGAATGTATATCACCCTTTCCTAGATGGATTGCAGTTCTATAGAGCCTAAATGATGCTACTTGTGCATTCAAATAGCACAAAGAAAACCAGGTGGATTCAATAAACCTAGGCCCCTGTACCAATTATGGATCCAATGAACACCCCAAACTAGATGCCTCCATGATGCAGCCAAAAACCAGGGCCTGAATTACGAGAGTCAGCCAGCTATTGCAGCTCACCATGGCTGTAAACCGGCGGTTTTAACACTAGAACGACACTAGAAAGGCGGTCATTTTAACCGTTTTGGAATTTAAATTTAAATTGCTGTGTGTGTGTTTAAGATAAGGAGCTGTGCTTTCCTGACTTTTCCTAAATATATGTACTAATTCCCCTGACAAAGAAAGAATTGGGTAGCTGCAAAAATTAGCAAGATAAAATACTGTCATACCTATTCCGACCAGGCGCAGTCAAATTGACAGATAACAATTATGTTTATCAGTTGTAACTTGCAGCCGTATTGAGTCTGTATCAGTCTGCATTCGGTGCCAGGCTGTCTGTCTGCAGGGCCGCCGAGAGCCATCATGGGCCCGGGGGAAGGATTGGTATAATCTTTTTTTTTTTTTTTTTACAAATTCCACATGTGTAATAGTCATTGATTGGAAGCTTACTTAACATCAAATAACATATATTTTTAGCATTGAAATACATTTTAATGGTGTTGCTATACACTATTTTATTTATCCCATTTATCTGCTCTTAACTAATAACCTGTATTAGTAAATATATTTGTATTTTAAGCAATATAACCGATCATTCTCTAATTGTGTTTACCACCAGCTGAAGAAAATACAATGTTTCTAACAAACTGCTGCACCACGTTGTTTTGAGCAAATTATAGACCTTAATAATATAATAATTTATACTGTGGTATATATTGTGCAAATTTAGGGTTCCTTTAAATTTTTAAAATTCTGATTGTCTTTAAAAAAAAAACTACAATTGCTATGCATTTTTTTCATCTTTTTGGTGTAGTAAAATATGAAATGCGAAAGTTCAAATCATTGCATGAAAGGAAGTGTTTTGACAACGCCTGCACTGGCGCCACGTACACAGTCATTACTCAACAGAAGCACATCAGGTTGGTGTACCGTACTGGAGTTTTTTCTTTTTTTTATGCGGTGGTGGGAACGCAGAGGTCCTGTGCAGGGCTACTTGTTTTAAAACATTTTATATATTTAACAAAAAAAAATCCCCTGGGCCTGTCTGAATGGAAAATTTGCGTCCAAACGGCTTTTAAATCATCCAATGTGAAATAATTGTCATTGAATTGTAATTATGAAATCAACACATTCCCATCTGTTAAGGGGAGAAGAAGAAGCCACTGCCCTCTGAAAGAGGAACAGATCTGCCGATGCCAGGTCAGCAGAGTGGACCGTGACGAAGCCGTGCCCTTCCCCCTCATCAAGGGGACTGCCTGCATTAAGGTGGAAGTTGGGGAGGTGGAGGGTAGGATTACAACTGGGATTGCGATGGCAACGCCAAGTGAGTTTACCTGAGATTTGTATACCATACAAGAAAGTGATCTGATGAGAGAGCAATTATTCAATAATCCCAATGATAGAGCAATCATTCAACAATCTCTCCCCTGAATTTCAGCCTAAACTTGAAATATGACAATGCAGTTGTAAGCGTGGGTCTCTGGCCAGCGTGATAAAGACAACGTTAAAAGTTTTGCATTAAACCTTTTCTTAACTGACAGGATATCAAGTTTTTACAGAAAACAATAACACACAGCGGTAAGTACACCTCATTAATAATAACTATTCTTCTCCGGAACTAAATCAGAAAGAAAACATAATCATAACATCCTGTTGGGTTTATGTCAGTGATAACTCTGTGATAACTATCCCAGTGAATTTCAGAATGTTTTGCTTTTTTTTTTTTTACATTGATTGATGTATATTGGACAGTACATTAACTACTGTTAATTAAATTATAAACCTTTTATTACTAAGTTTCTTAACTTTTTATTTTGAAAATCACAACTGCACCCGGGCCCAGCCTTGAGTCAATTTCTTTTTTATATATATTGTGAACAGGAGGTGAGTGGTGCAGTGTACAAAGACATGTCCAAACAATGTTTCTCTCCCAAAACGTCTGTATTTATTAATAAGAAATAAACAATAATCCGCCCCTTGTACCAGCAATGGTATCGGGGGGTATATGGCGGGTTTACAGTCCCAAACACAAAAACACAGTACAGTTATAATCCTGGTGCATGAAAGTGTGTTCTCCAAACTCCGGGGTATTGTGGTTCGTGTCCGTGAGGTGCAGTGAGGAGTGTGATCAGGGATAAAGTGCTGGCACCGTGGCTGTAGCGTCCTGTCTCCTCTGCAACAAAATAAACAAAATACGTAATCGCAACACAGGCTCCGGCCGCAGATTACGTTTCAATGCAAGGCGGAGTACTGACGTAGCTGCTTCCCCTTTGTTCCCTGCAATCAACCCGTCGCCATGGTTTCTCCAATAGAGGGCCGCCCCGCAACTGATTGAAATGGAGTCCTTCCGGGTACGTGCAACTACACGCTCACCCTAATATGGTCACCTTCCGGTTTCTGCCTATCGTCAAGGCGGTCCATCTAGGAGGCAGCATACCACCAACCTTACACAACGCCCTTTCTGGTTGGGAGGGAGATTTACAGTTTGAATTCTTCCTGTCTCTGTCACATATATATATATATATATATATATATATATATATATATATATATATATATATATATAGGCGCCGTCTAATCTACTGGAATTCAAAAAAGAAACCGTAGAAAACGTAGTATTCGCGGACTGTCAATCAAAACGCAAATCCGCAAATCAGAGCCAGATAGGCGGGAAGCAGAGCGAGCGCTCTGGCAATAGGTTAGTGTTGTTAAGGTCATGTGATTGTTCTGCTGACAGATGTAATCAATGGATTGTAAAAATTCAGTATTTAAAAAATCACATGCTTTTAATTTGTTAAGTGTGTTCATAGAATATTGTTTTGCTTATGAGTTGTATTGAATGCATTTGTACTGTGGGCTAACTTTTGATGCAGATGTGTTATTTTTTACAGAAACATTTTCATACTAACGTTTGTACTTGATAACATCAATTTAGAAATCCAATTGAGGCCTACGATGAAAATGTTTTTTGTGACTAATTTGAAGCTATGAATATGTTTGAATAATAACTAAATTGATTAATCTTGTTACATAATTGATTAATTAAAATGTTTAGATATACTGTTACTTGATTAATTACCGTCTTGTTTACAGTCACCTTAAAATAAATTAGGTTTTGTCGGAATAAAAAACACGTTTTTGACCAATTCATATGTTGCTGCTGATATATTTATTTTCAAAAGTTTGTTTTAAGTTGGGCTGGAGTTGCGCTGCACATATTTTTCTTTTTTTTTTGTTGGGGGGGGGGGGGGGTCTACTTCACAGTATTCAGGAACCAGTAAATCCTAGCACCAGCACAGCGGAACAGCCTGTCGGAGATCCAGAAAGAGAGACTGAAGAACAGCCTGCAGGAGGCCAAGAGGGTATGTGCCAGTGTACAGTTGGACCCCCCAATAATGTACAGCCAGACATGTAGACATGTATGTTTTTGCTATTGTGTGAAGTTTATTTCATCGATTGCTATATATTGCAGTAACTGCTGTAAATTAAATGCCATGCAAAATGGTTGCGTACAGAGGAGGTGGCAAGGATGATCATGGAAACTGACAGTGACTCCAAGTCAGACCCTGGTCTAATTCCATCTGACTCTGGAAGTGACTTTTACCCCATTGACACCCCCAGTGATGTCACTGGGGAAGAGGATTCCCCCTCTTTCATGGACGAGCCTGTTAGAAATCCAGAAAGTGAGTCTGAGGAACAGCCTGCATGCCCCAGGAGGCCAAGGGAGTATTTGCCAGTGTACAATTGGGACCCCCCCCCCCCCCCCCCCAATAATGTATAACCGGACATTTTATTGGTATTCCAGGTCTTGGTATTCACCCCTCTTCAGTATTTCCAGCTTTTCCTCACAGATGACCTGTTGGAGCATATGGTCATCATGACCAACAGGTATGCTTCCCAGTTCCTACGGCAGCGAAGAGACAGTCTGGGACCACATGTCTGTGCCCACAAATGAAAGGAAACAAGTGTCCCGGAATTTTTAAAAAAATTGGACTCTCTTTAGAGATGGGAATTGTTAGTAAGCCAACAATTGCCCTCTACTGGAGCACAAACCCTGTCTTTGCAACCCCCCGTTTCCAGCCATTATGAGGAAGGATAGGTTCCAGCTGCTCCAAAGGTTCCTTCATTACAAAGACAACACTACAGCCCTCCCCAGAGACCATCATGATAATGAGAGACTGCATAAACTTCAGCCACTTACAGACAACCTGAGTGAAAAATTTGCGAAAATGTGCCCCCCTACTCAGCAACTCTCGGTGGATGAGTCTCTCATGCTTTATAAAGGCTGTTTAATCTTCAAGCAGTGTATTCCATCAAAGCGGACATGGTATGGAATAAAACTACAAGTGCTGTGTGAGGCCACCACAGGGTACACACTGAAATTCAGGGTCTACTCAGGGACTGATACCCATCTCCAGCCCCTCGGCTGTCCTCCCACCCTGAATATCAGTGAACAAATTGTATGGGACCGTATGTACCCCTTATTTCAGCCTTTAAGGACTGGGATCATGTTAACACGATAAAAAAAAGCACTTTGTTTTGATGACTTACAGGGCCACCGTACTTTGCAGCACTGGCTTGAAACACATATCACTGCATAAGGGAGGGACTGACATTCACTTCCTGATGGTTTTTTTTTTTGTGATATCATTGAGAGGGGCATTTAGTGTCTAAAGGTCAGAGACAGTTTACAGCAGCCTGGCAGAAATAAAGCTCACGGGAACTTGTTTAGAGCTAATTAAAAAGGGTAAACACTTTAAATCTGATGTATTTGCTTATAATTATATCAGAATATTTATTCTGTCTCGTGTTTTAATATATATGTTTTACAACATTTCTAAATATCAAGAAATGAGTGGATATAAGCATATACTATTATACATGAACTAAATGTATCAGGTACATTATTTTACTTATTACTCATAATAATGGAATGAATAACTATTATTTTATTTAAAAATATTTATTTTGAGAAAATAAATCAAGAGTAGTGTCCATTATTGCTTATAAAGACCCTGAGAATAAATGTGTATTATGTCTTTGCAATTACTCAGGTAAAACATGTCTTGTAATTTGCCCAAATCTCAATATTTTTCAACAAAACTTCAAAAGTATTGTAAGATCCCTCGGGTCATAGGATAACATATTTTTATACATGTATCTCTAAGCAGAATACATAATAAAAAATACTTAACTTAAACTAGGGCTGCACATGATTAAGATTATATTGACAGAACAGGATGGGACAAGACTGAAGTTTCATTCCCGTGTCACTTTCTAATTCAAGACATGTATTAATTAATAAGCAAAGTGCTGCCCCAGTGCAATAGGAGGCTGTGTGGTCCAGTGGTTAAAGAAAAGGGCTTGTAACCAGGAGGTCCCCGGTTCAAATCCCACCTCAGCCACTGACTCATTGTGTGACCCTGAGCAAATCACTTAACCTCCTTGTGCTCCTTCTTTCAGGTGAGACGTAATTGTAAGTGACTCTGCAGCTGATGCATAGTTCACACACCGTCGCCTTGGATAAAGGTGTCTGCTAAATAAACAAATAATAATATGTAACATGTTATTAAAAACCGGAGCAATACATCAAAGCTCCCATCTGGAAAGAAATGGAAAAGGACCAACAAAAACTAACTTTAGCTGGTATCCAAATGATAACAAACTGAACCGAGTCAATTTGAAACACACCCAGTGTGAATGCAGCCTTAAATTCTGATGCTAAATGGCATCAATATTGTACTATGTACTTCAGCTTTTAGTCAGAAACGAACATTGTTAAAATGTATTTGTTATAAACGCTGACTGAATGGGCTGTCTTTTTAATTAGTGACAAGCAGTCTGTGAACAGGCTGGCTGGTGGTGACATCAGGCCAGGAAGTAGACAGACAGGACTGTGAGTGAAATGTGCTGTTGCACCGGTTTATTGACAATAAAAGGTTTTAACAAAATAGAACACAGAACAAACAAAACAAAACGGCACGTTGACCAAAACAAATAGACAAACAAAACACAGTGAACACTAAACAAGCAAGTAGCGTGCTGAGATAATTCAGCACGAGTAGCAATTATCTTTTGTGTGGTTTTCTCTCCTCTCTCTCCCGTACCTCCTCGCTGTATACCCAACCCCGTGTCCGTGAAACACGCACTCTTTTATGTAGCTGTACCAAAGACTCAATTGCTGATCAATCATTCAATTGAATCTCGACACAGTCTGCATGTGAATTAATTGTGCACTCCCCGTGCCCCCATACAAATACACGCTTGAAGTGATTGTGCAATCCCTGTGCCTAAATACAAATATACATTTTACATCACTTATGTTACATAACCCACACTCCGTGCACCACTACAATAATACATATAACAAGCAACATAAAACACTAAATATATACAGGGGCGGGGTACCCTGCCACAAGTCACACAGAGTTTATTCCAAGTGTTTAAACTCTTTCTTGCTTTAGACTGAGGTTCCCCCAACACATTCCTGTTTCTACCTCAAAGCATTTTTGCTGGGATCTGGCGACCTTTTAAATCTCTTCACCTTTCTTACTTTTTAAAGTGTATTTGGAAAAATGCCTGATAAGACCTGACAAAGACTCGCCAGACTGGGCCTCTAGTCCAGGGTTCAATAGGTTTGGTAAGTGAAAAGAAATGATTGGCTTGACAAAGGGAACAGAAGTAGTCCGTTCATATTCAGTCCTCCTGATTGGGAAGTGAAACCCTAGGGCATTTGTGTCAAATCCAGTCCAAATTTAATAAAAATGGTCTATCTTTAAAAAAAAAAAAAAAAAAAAATCATGGTTTAATAATAATATAGTTTTCATGGTTCTATTTGGAGTAGGAACATGTTTTTCATTTCATAACAAATATACTATTTATTTCAATAAATACATAATTTAATGTCTTGCTATTCACAAAATGTGGTTATAAATATGGACAGCAACATTTTAATACAAAAATCACAGACCAAAAAAAGGGAACGTGGCATAACAAAAAAAAAGAAATGTGTATCATCATAGCATTCCAATTTACAGCAACAATCCACTACTTTACTTTGACTGTAGTCAAAATATACAAACCTAGCGATTTATGTCTTAACTACACACACTCTTACCCATGGTGACATTGAAATTGCAATTGTGCCTCCACAAGTAAAACTATGGATAAGTTTCCATCCAATCCCTAAACTGGTTTCTCTCCGCTGTCGCCATGTTGCTGTTCTGTATTGCCTTCACTTTTGGCTTTGCCCTATTAAGATCAACCCATAATGCAGTGGACAACAATCTACCTGTTGCTAAGGAATCCTACTGTAGATGCTTTGTATTTATCTGCTCCTTCTGCAAAGAAAAACAGACTGTGAAGTAAATGTAATTAAAAAAACAAAGTTAAGTGACATTTTTAACGTAACGTTTTTAACGTTACACAATGAGGATTCAGTACATAACCTCTATGGCAAATACTTGGACGAGTAGTGTTGGGTGGTAGTGTAGTTCAAAGTATTTTGCAATTACATCTACAAATAATATATTTGTAATAGTGTTTATCATGCATTTTTTTAGAAAGCATTTAAATAAATAACTATTATATACAATACATCCTAGTTATACTTAGGGCTGCAGTAATACTACTGTACAAACATGGTAATCCTTGTTTCCTTATGATAGCCATATTCATTTTTTTCTCTTATTTGGCTTGTAATGATTTGCTATCATGTGACTGGAGCTCCTGGTAGGTATTTTACATGCATATTGATAACTGCATGCTTTTTAAAAAGACACTTGCTTGTTGCTATAAGCAGACACTTGTTGTTTATTTAAAGTGGAGCTGGAACTAGAACACCAGCAACAGATGTTCAGTTCTGATTGACAGAAAGCATTCTGCCTGGTAGTAAATTAAGTTCAGTGACACACATTCATTTTTTCCAATGGACTTTCAGAATAAGCTTATACAGATCTCAATCCAAAACAAATTGTAAATGCCCAAGTCATCGGGCCTCAATGTTTCAAAAGGAGAAGAAAGATGTAGGGTTTAGGTAGAAGCAGTTAAATTACTGTTCTCAGTTAACATTTACGATTTTTCTGACTGACATTCAGCTTCAGTGTTTTTCTGTGAAATGATGTATTGTTTTATTATCTTTGATATTATGGCATCAATGATTAGATTCTGGCCTAACATTCAATTTTGCCTTATTTACACTGCTTAAATAATGCATGATTAATATGTGTTTAGAATGTGATTGCCATTCACATTTAAATCAATCAAGATGCAGTGCTGGAGGAATGCAGACTGGCCATTAATGCATTGTCTTTCAGAAGCTGGATTAACAGGACAACTGCCTAATGTGTTCGCCAGCAGTACTGCCACTGATTTAAATTTCTACGTGCCTCACAGTGTCCATAGTAATACAGGCAATTTCACTGTGGATATTGGCTTTCAATTGCTCTATGGCCCTGTCCACACTATGCATTTTAAACCATATTAGTTGCCTTTAAACCTGATCCCAGACTACCTCAGGGTGTAGTCTCAGGTCCGGTTCTAAATTAGATCGCATCAGGTAGTGCAGATTGTCAGAAGTGTGGACACTGTAATAGCAAACTACTTTTTGTGTGTCCTCCAATATCCCCAAATGCTTGCTGATATGGCACGTGGACATTACAAATACAGTACTTAAAAAAGGCGCCTGAAGGAGTTGAGAACGACTATCTATACTGCTGTACCGTATACAGTTTCTTAGGTTTATTGTAAAATGGTGGATCATGGAGCGACGTGATCAGATGCCGAAATCAAGGCACATTGATATCTGGAGCGATGAAATCGATCAAGGAGAACTTCAGAGATCTAAACAAAACGCACACATTTTGATAAAACAAAGCCATAACGTTCATGCGAAGAAGCGCTATGTCTTCCGCTGGCACGGGATCCATATTTGCCGGGTTGTAAACAGAAATTACAATGCATGGTGGGATAATGTCATATTAAGTCCCAGTCCATAGCGCTGCTAGGAACTGTAACCGGACTATTTTAATAGTGTTTGTATGCATTAAACCCGACTAAACATGAAACGGTACTTTAGTGTGGACGCTTTGAGCTGGTTTAATTAAAATGTTTTTGACTACAGTTCTCGAGATCAGTTCCCTTTCAATTCGAAGATTACCACCAAAACAATACTTTTGGGATATGCATGCTTGTCAGGTATTTACTGAGCATTTTATATCAAAGCTGCCGATAGGCCCCTCCGTGGAGTGTTGTCCTCGGTCCCACCTCCCGAGGTAATAAATAGACACTGCACAGAGACTGCAGCCTATTTTGCCTTTCACGAACAGGTAGGTAGGGTGTGTATAAACTAACCTCTTTCCAGTTGTGTGATTAGCTCTTTTAAGAGCTCTCTCCAGTTTTTTTCTGTAGTTCCCTTGCAATTTCATTGCTGGAAGTCGGCTTGCCATTTCTCCGGAATCAGAACCTTGGCAGCTGAAGACAGAGCTTAACGCTACACAACTGCATTTTGTGTTAAAAATGTTATATATATATAACGGGGCAGCAGTGTGGAGTAGTGGTTAGGGCTTTGGACTCTTGACCGGAGGGTCGTGGGTTCAATCCCTGGTAGGGGACACTGCTGCTGTACCCTTGAGCAAGGTACTTTACCTAGATTGCTCCAGTTAAAACCCAACTGTATAAATGGGTAATTGTATGTAAAATAATGTGATATCTTGTAAAAATTGTAAGTCGCCCTGGATAAGGGCGTCTGCTAAGAAATAAATAATAATAATAATATATATATATATAGTGCCTATAGAAAGTCTACACTCCCTTTCAAAATGTTCACCTTTTGTTGCCTTATAGCCTGGAAATAAAATGCTTTTTTTTTTCATTTATCTACACATCCTACCCCACAACTTCCAAGTGAAAACAATATTCTAGATTTGTAGAAAATTAATTCAAAATAAAAACTGGTTGGATAAGTGTCCACCTTCCTTGTAATAGCAATCCTAAATTAGCTCAGGTGTAACCAATGACCTTCAAAATCACACACCAAGTTAAGTGGCCTCCACCTGTGTTAAATTGTAGTGATTCACATGATTTCAGGATAAATTCAGCAGTTCCTGTAGGTTCCCTCTGCTGGGTAGTACATTTCAAAGCAAAGACTCAACCATGAGCACCAAGGTAGTTTCAAAAGAACTCTGGGACAAAGTTGTTGAAAGGCACAGATCAGGGGATGGGTATAAAAAAATATCAAAGGCCTTGAATATCCCTTAGAGCACGGTCAAGACGATTATTAAGAAGTGGAAGGTGTATGGCACCACCGAGACACTGCCTATATCAGGCCGTCCCTCCAAACTGGATGACCGAGCAAGAAGGAGACAATGGCAACTTTGCAAGAGCTACAGGCTTTTATGGCCAAGACTGGTCAAAGTGTGCATGTGACAACAATATCCCAAGCACTCCACAAATCTGGCCTGTATAGTAGGGTGGCAAGAAGGAAGCCATTACTCAAGAAAGCCCACCTTGAATCCCATTTGAAGTATGCAAAAAAACACTCAGGAGATTCTGTAGCCATGTGGCAAAAAGTTTTGTGGTCTGACAAAACTAAAATGGAATGTTTTGGCCTAAATGCAAAGCGTTATGTTTGGCACAAACCCAACACAGCGCATCACCCAAAGAACACCATCCCTACTGTGAAGCATGGTGGTGGCAGCATCATGTTATGGGGATGTTTCTTATCGGCAGGGACTGGGGCACTTGTCAGGATAGAAGGGAAAATGAATGGAGCAAAGTACAGAGAAGTCCTTGAGGAAAACCTGCTGCCCTCTGCAAGAAAGCTGAAACTGGGACGGAAGTTCACCTTTCAGCATGACAATGACCCAAAGCACACAGCCAAAGCCACACTGGAGTGACTAAGGAACAAAAAGGTAAATGTCCTTGAGTGGCCCCGTCAGAGCCCTGACCCAAATCCAATTGAAAATTTGTGGCATGACTTGAAGATTGCTGTCCATCAACGCTCCCCAAGGAACTTGACAGAGCTTGAACAGTTTTGTAAAGAAGAATGGTCAAATATTGCCAAATCTAGGTGTGCAAAGTTGGTAGAGACCTATCCCAACAGATTCTCAGCTGTAATTGCTGCCAAAGGTGCTTCCACCAAGTATTAACTCAGGGGGGTGGAGATTAACCCAATTATGATCTTTCAGTTTTGTATTTTTAATATATATATATTTTTTTCTCAATAAAAACTTTTTTCCCCTTAACAGTGTGGAGTATGGTGTGTAGATAAGTGGGAAAAAATCCTCATTTAAATGCATGAAACTCTGAGGCACTGAAGCAACAAAAAGTTCAAGGGGGTGTAGACTTTCTATAGGCACTGTATATATATATAATTTCAACAGCCTACATCGCATGGCGATTGTAGTCTGCTTTTATTAACCTTGCAGCTTGCTGCATGTGTTTTCTATCTTTTCCTCTGCTTTTTGCAGCTGTTTGAAAGTAAAAATTAAGAGAAGGGAGAACGTGATCCTCCAGTGAGACCCAGCTCCGCTGTTGACTCAAGGACTCACTGTGCATGGCCTAGTTCCCGCTTACAGGTTGTTAGTTACTATTGTTCTTCATTACTGCTTACAGTAAAAAAAGACCCTTACACTCCTGCTTGCTGTTGAGTGTCTATGTGTGCTACTGCCTTGCAGTTTAAAAAAAAAAAGAAAAAAAACAACAACCGTGTGCTTCCTCCTTTAGGCCTGGCTTACTGTTGAGTAGAACGCGATTCAGACGGAACTAGCTGAGGATTGCTTCACACCGCTGTAAGCTTCGCACTGCACTGGTTGTATGACTGCACGCAGACCAGACTGCAACTGTCTGAAGTCTGCGCTCCACACCGTTGCAAGCTAAGCGCTGTTCCTGGTTGTGTGACTGCAAGCAGCCCAGACAAAGACACACAGCTCAGTGCCTTGGTGTTTTGGCCCTCGATGCTTAGTGCTTAGTCCGCAACAGTTCAAGATCACCCTCAAGGGGTAGGAAATGAGTGAGGAATGCAGATCAGGCGAGGGACATTGCTGAGTTAAAGGGCCAGATGGCTCAAATACTCAAGCTCTTGGCCAGGCAGTCTCCCCTGCGCCTGCCCCATCTCACTGGCCTGCTTGGAAGGTGCAGAGGCGATAGGGCTAGCACAATTCCCACCACTGGACTGCACCATGGAGGTCTTAGTGCGAGCCCCCCCCCCCCCCCCCCCCCCCGGTAGGAGACCTGTCCAAGGATCCTGTATGCACTAATGGCCAATGCAGGATCACGGAAGCCCACCTAGAAAAGGAATACACAGCAGAAGAGCAAGTAACGTGCCTGGCAAATACGGGAGGTCTCTTGACAGCCTATCTGGATGCCATGCTGCAATCTGTAACCCTTCCCGAACCACTGGCTTCAGAGCTACGCTTGGTCTCGGGTACCTTGCTACAGATCTCCGGCTTCCAAGGGCAAGCCCTGGGTAGAAGCCTGGCAAGCTTGGTGGTGGCGCGCAGACAGCTGTGGCTGTCTCAGGCAGGGGTCCTGGATGTGGACAAGGTTCACCTTACTGGATGCGCCTATCTCCCTTGGCCATACTTTTGGACCAGTGGTAGAGGAGATACTGCAATGTTCTCACAGAGAGCGAGAGGCTGCAATGCTCCCCTCCCATGCCCCGGCACAGGGAAGGGGGAAGCTATGGTGTCCGACAGTTACTACGGTAACCCGGACTGTTCCAATCCCCACGCCACCATGGGGCGACCTGAGGCACCGCCTCCAGGCCTCCGCGGCAGCTAATACACGGGGCCGTTAGCAAGGATGGGGAAACGCCGGACGTGTGGCCCCAGAGAGACAGTTCCAAAGGAACCGCCCCAGGCAGCCTCCGCCCCAGCCTCAGCAGCCCCAGCAAGGGCCCTGAAGGCTTGCGGCCTCAGACCCACCCATTTGCACACCAGCTACAATACTGGCACAATTGCACCTCAGACTCCTGGGTGCGCGCCACACTGGTTACGCACTGCAAATCCACTTGAGACCTCCTCTCTTTCGGGGGATCATGGTCACATCCGTGAACGACCCTCTCCTGGTCTTGGCTCTCAGACAAGAAGTAGAAACACTACTTCTAAAGCAAGCCATCCGTCTCATAGAACATGCCTCTCAAAGATAGAGGTTGTACTCAAGATACTTCTTGGTACCACAAAAGGACGGTGGCCTTCGCCCCATCCTAGACCTGAGACACGTCAATAGGTTCTTGAGGGAGAGGAGGTTGCAGATGGTCAAACATCTCCACATCCTTTGGTCCGTCTGGCCGGGCAACAGTGGACCTGAAGGACGTGTATTTTCACGTTCCTATCCGTCCAGTGCACAGGAAATATCTTTGCTTCGCCTTTAAGGGGAATGTCTTCGAGTTTTCCGTGCTGTCATTCGGCCTCTCCTTAGCCCACCACAATTGGATGCCATCCTAGCTCCATTGCGGCTGCAGGGAATCAGGGTGATGAATTATCTGGATGATTGGTTGATCTGTTCACTACCCCCAGGAAGGAGCAGCGGCCCACACAGCGATTGTGACACAATGTGTCCAGGACAAACATGTCCTTGTTCACACGGACAACAGGTTAGTAGTTGGGTACGTAGTTCACACAATGTTTTAATCAGTGTGTCTGTACTGACTTTCCTGTGACATGTACTGCACAGACTGTAGGAGGTGGGACAAACTCAGTGCTGCATTGTTTAGGTTGCTAAAATCTAGTTGGAGGTAAAATACCAAAAATGGACGACAAAGCAAAACAAGCAAAGTATATTTCGGCTGAGGAACGTGTCAAGACATTTCCCAAAGAAACTGTACATGCAGATGGAGGTAATTGTTTTGCACATCTTGTAATGTGACTTAAAGAAAATACGATCGATCACTATTTAGCTTCAGAATCACACATTAAAGAAGGCTACTACGAGGCTGCTAAAGAGAACGTAATATAAACAACAGCTTTCAGAAAACAAACTTGAAAGTCAGCGCAGACAAAAAGTATTCCTGTCAGCTGTAGCCAAGTTAAATCAGCATTACAGGTATGATCTAGCATAGCCACCTCGGTTCAAACAACCTGCTGCTGCATACTTTTTAAACACAGTTAGAATTTTAGACCTGAATAGGCACGTTTTCTTTGTTTTGACTCAGTACTAATAAAATTAATTCCTGGATGGGACAAATAACATGACAACGAACATGCTGCATATATTGCCTTTATTAAAGAATGCCAGATGCCCTTGGGTAACCGAGTTTTGGGACTGTTTCTAATCTATTTCCACATCTGTATAACTTGGCAAAGTTTTGCCTTACACTTCCAACCAATTCAGCGGATGCAGACGTGCAGTCTCAATGTATGGGCAAGTCCACACGAGACAGAGAATGTTGGCAGCAACTGCTGGGGGATGCTGCATGCTTGCCTTTACAAATGACAGCACTCTGTTTTAGTATGGAAGCAAGTACGGCTATTTTTAGGTTTTAATAGTGCCCTGAAATATTATTTACTTTGATTTATTTAATGTTTAAACAGGTCTGCAAAATTCTAATTTTATTCCATAACCTACCCGCGAAAAATAGATAAATTTACCACGATTTAAGTAGACCCCTCTTTCTGAAAGAGTTCACCACAAAAAGCACTGCAAAGATAAGCTGTACTGTAGCTATGGCTGTGATAGTGACTTCCCCACCCTAACCAATGAAAAGAACACCTAAGAATAGCAGTTCTACAAGCAACAGACCAATTAACCACAGTCAGTACCACATTATATATATATAGATAGATAGATATATATATAGATAGATAGATAGATACACATACATCATCTTGAGGCATGGAAACAGGACACAGAACTCTTAGTTTTAGCTGGGGAATACCCTGGGCAGGCCCTGTTTCATGGGTTTTAACATCCTGTGCTAAAGAAAGCTAAGAAAGATTACTCTGTGGTTTGGCAAAATGAGCTTGAGTTACTGTTCCATTTAAGACGAGGTTACACCAGCATTTCTATTTCATACTTTAAATTGGTTTAAATATATTGTAATATTGTGATAATCACAGAAGAGTTCAACAGAAGCAAGTTTAAAATACAGATATGACTGTGAAAATTACAGATCTGATGACAATAAGTATAACCAGCGGTCCAGATAAAAAAATCTGAACTACACACTAAATTCAAATATAATGCATAAAAATACGCACAGCTTGTCTGCCTCCCCTCCCGCCTCCCCTAAAATTTCCAATAACAACTACATCTCCACAAATACAATGTCTTCACTTACTAAGAAACTGTACACAACAAAAAACAACCCAACAAACATTATTCAATCTCTGGCTGGCCCTGTTGTCTTTGCAGCCAGTCACAGTAAGAATAAAAATTCAAAGCTGCACAGGTGACAAGTAAACACCCCAGTCCAGCTACAAATCCAACTGGGACCATCGTCAGAAGCAACCGCAAAAAAAAGGTGCCTATAATATTAAATAAACTGTTTAATAACTTGTTGATGCATTTCATTATTTGATTTATCTGTATGGCTTTATATCGAAGTTTTAACATGCTCACTGAGTTTAAGAATTTAATGTTAAAATATAAGTATTGTAATTAATTTGCGGCGTCAGTGTGATACTTCGAAAAAAAATACGCTGAGCAGATAAAACCTTGTAGAACACACGGGTGGTTGTACAGTAGTTCAAAGTAACATTGCAGTTAAGACAGAAGGCTCTTTTTTAAAGCCTACCCCATTACCATTAAAGATTGTACAGTATTTATCAAGCTTACTGGTGACTTCAAGGTAACGTTGCATTTTACCTCCTGAAAATACATTTTTCTCTCTCGGTGTTACTCCCAGAACCAAAACCTTATCTGGAGCGCTGAGTATAACCCTTATAAATGGACATCTGAAAATAACTTTGAAACAGACTTTAAAGTTATAAGTGTAAAAAGTTGTCAGGATGTTAACAATGAAAAGAAAAAATACTATTACACCATTTAGACAGTTGTAGCAACATGTGGGGACGTGTAACGCTATATTTTTCGGAACCCCGCTACTTACTCTTTAAGCATTACATACTAAACTAACCAACTGTCCCACATTATTTCCTGTTTAAGTTACAAAGGGGTGTGAAAGTAGGATATGTGCCCATTTTTAAGTGGGTAATGAAAAATAAATATGTGTGAGGAAAGTCCCGAGTCCTAAGGTATGACGAACTGGGTTATTTTTACTTTAAAAAATCACCTATATATAATGTTTTTTGTTCTACAAAAACAGATGCAACACAGTAGAGACTTTTCAAAATGAGGTCAATACAGTAGTTATTTAGTTTTTTGAACTATTTGTACATTTAGTCATCATGTCATAAGTGGTATAATTCTTGTTTGGAAAATTTATGTCAGGACCATTCACTGCCACAAAACATTAAACTTAACATGAGCTTTGCTGAAGCTAATTTGGTTTTGTTTGGGCCTAAAACATGAACCACAATCTAAATACATTTGAGTATAAAAAATGAATGATTTACTGATATACAGTATTGTTAATCAGGTAAAAAAGAAGTGAGACAAGTCATATTTTCAGCCACAACCCTGAATAAAATTAATGTAATGTATGCTGTACATGTATTCCAGTCAGAATACATTTAGTTGTAAGAGACGTCTGAAACATAAGCATATCTTCATAATGTTCTGTAATTCATACAAGTTCTAAACTAGTCATGGGCGTTCTATTTAGGTACACATGCCAAAGAATATGGGTGATGTGTGGTGTTTTTCAAATCTTTGGACTATACTTTATTTGTTTTAATTCCAAAAGGATATACATATACATAAAGTACTCCTAGAATGTCTTACTGCTCTGCACTAAACACTTTCACAGAGCTTTATTTAAAGTTTATTTTAAAAGCGTTACAACAGCTGACGAGCAGCCCTTACTGAAGGAGCCTTGTGTTTGGTTGAATGCATCTCTTAGTGACTAGTGTTTTCATGGCCTGTCTGGTCTGTTATGGTTTAATATATCTTTCATGACAAAAAGGATTATGTCTTTTTAAAGTTATTGCATTTTTCAAACATGAGATTTGGCTCTGAATGTTGTGTTACAGGAGCTGCTGTTTAACTTTGCACCTGTTGTTTTTGGAAGTGTCCAAGGAAACCAAGCAGATAGACCTATTGGGTTACATTATATATGATACTTTCATGTTCTGGAGAAATCCAATAATAACCAGAGGTTGAATATGGTAGGCCATGTTTCATTAACTGTGTGGGACCTTGGATGTATGTAAAGATTTTTTTTTTAAATCTACTGTTGCGTTCTATTGCAATTTTTTTGTTAGAGAAATTCTGAAATGATGAGATCTTTCATTGCAGACATGTTATTGTAATCTGCTATGGTATTACTGCACCATACAAGCATCCAAACAAATAAACAAATCAAAAGCCAGGTGAGTTGAACACTTTCTAATTCTACCTTGGCTTGGGTGAAAAATAGATTTAGTAATGCTTGCGAGTGGCTAGGATCAACCTAGGTGTCCTTCATGACCAGCACTATACTAATGAGAGTTAGTAGTTTACTGGTTGAATAACTGGTTATGTTGGTTAAAAAAAAAAAATTATTTAAGGTCCCTTAAAAATTAAAATATGGTGGCAGATCTGCCAGTGTTTATAGTTCCACTTGTTGATACTTTTGATAGGAATGAATTAACATGAATTACAATTATTTCTTAGGTCTCACATTTTCCTATATAAAAGATGTGTAGCACCACGCTGCTGAGGCTACCAAAACCCCAATTCCCCTTAAACAGGAAATGATGCATTTAGATTTAAACTTACAATTAACCAGCTGCAGGGGCGGCCTTAAGTATATAGGTGCATCACTGTATGCACCTACATATACTACCGTTAAGATACAGTAAATAATATTAATTATATTAAAATGTTAATGAATACTTGTTTCAGTTTGTTCGTTAGGCTTTTATACAATTCACAACTTCAAAGCACTCAGTCCAGTCTACCTATCATATCACATATTGTTTTCTAAAATGACCATGCCCCGATAGGCCTACTGAAAAATACTGTAATGGGTTCTGACAGGTAGGTGGCAAGAATAACCAGGCAAAAGTAAATAAATAATAAATAAATAATAATAACAACAACAAAAAAATATGTTTTGATCAATTTCAGCCTGGAAAAGCTGCTCACTAGAAGTAACCGTCACTGGAGTGATCAGTCGGCTCATCTGTTTTCATGCATGTACTGCAGCATTTTCACAGGACTCATACTTACAAAGTGCTACCCAAGTGGTAGAGAAACAACGCAAGTCAGATGCACTATTGACTTTTTATTTTATTACACAATTTGTTATTCTAATTAAAATCCAATAAATACAAAATGGGAAATACAGTTTTAATATTCAGAATAATTTTTAAAATGCTAGACCAGGTTTTCAATTAGTAACAAGTCAGGAGATAATTTAGTTTGTGCGTAAAGATTTATAATAATGTAAACAGCATGCTCCAGTGAAATGACAAAAAAAAGAAGAAAAGAAAACACTGAAAACCAACTAAAACTGATCACACAAAATGAAATACAGCAATACAGCCCGACATTGTTAGCTTCTCTCTGCCACTGCGCTCTGCGTTGTTGCTTGGTTGTGTCCATTTTATCCAGCTCGGTACAGGTACAGCTCCTCAGCTCTAATCATTACATTGAATGCCAGTGAGGCAGAGGCGTGTCCCCGATCGACACACTCCCAGCTCAAAAGGAGAAAATCCAGACAGGGAGTGATTTGTACATTGCAAAGATCCGATCTCATTTACTTATAAGGGGGTATGCACAATGCAATCATGCAGTTTACACAGTACAAGACATTAAGATAACAGAGGTACCCAAATGCATGCTACATCTGTACACTTGGGGCCTCGTTTACAAAAGGGCACTAAATGTAGCTGTAACATTAAGTAGTGAGCCTAACGTGCATCATAAATCTAAATGTACTGTCCCATTTAATAACAGAGAACACATTAATTAACGTACACACTATTTGGCTAATTTACATACCATAGCGTGCACACAACATGTATTGTGAGCGATAATTTAATGTGCACGATAGTTTCCAAGACTTATCCGTGACCACCGTGACATAAAAAACCCAGCAGTCCAGGCGTATCTTTTGGTCAGCGGCTTATTGTGAAAGGAGGAGGTGACGTATATTAATCAGAAATGAGCGATCAACAGACGCAGCCCTCCACAGGGGACAGGCAGAGGCAATGCAAACTAAAACTGCACGCAGAGGAGTTAGAAATTCTAGTGGAGGAGGTTGTTTTAAATTATAATACCACTCTATTATTTGTACCAATGTAATGAACAATAACATCAAATAAAATCATTATAACATTAATTCACGTTTATTTACACTAATATAACCTGTTATTTACAGGTAATTTTCACTGTTCTATATGAAAACTTTAATGCAAATAATGCCTCCATGATGTCAGATAGATTTCAGTCCAGAAAATAGGTTTAAATAGTGTGGCTATCAGTGGTTAAAGCCTGGTTCCCAAACAAACTAATTATCGTTCAATTTAATACCTCGTTTCCACGGACAGCCAACTCGAGTTGCATTTTTCTTTGTGACCGTGCTAAGTGAAAAACGTCAATTCAAAAAACGTCAAAATCCCCCAAGGTAGCAAATCCGTCGAATTTAATACCAGCCAAAATGACCCGTTATACAGTATGTTCCCGCCCCTACAACATGTTTGATTGACATTTAGTGATGTCATTTCCTCCCGGCCCGAATTCAGGCTTTAGGATTCAGGCCAGCCAGAAGAGTGAAATCAGACCAGAGAATTCAGGCTTCCGTCTGAATTGGGAGCCAACTCAAGTAATTTAAAAACATGGAAACAGAGGTGTGGGGGGGTGGGGGGCAACTCGAGCACATCCCCGTGTTATGTGGTTCATGAAAACTTGGTATAAGGCGCACACTACGATTATTGCCCTTTTGTAAATATGGTATTGTAACAGGGCGAGGAGCCCTGTACAGTGTTTTGTTTATTTATTTTTAGAACGGGGTCTCCCCTTCCGCCCCTGTGCAGTTTATTATTTTGTATTTGTGGTTTATTATTATGATTATTGTTATGATTTATTACTGTATTTATATGTCGGCGAAGCGCCGTCGTTATTGTTTTTTTATTTATTTATTGTATTTAAATATGACGGCGTAGCCGTGCGTTTTGTTTGTTATTGTTTTATTTAAAATGTGTTCTGGCAGAGGCGAGAGTGGGTACTCGTCCTCTGCCAGGAATAATTAAAAACCTTGTGCAGAAGGTGGCCATCTCCCGAATTAAGTGATTAATTTGTTGCTAAATCGGGAGCTGGTCACCTGCATATAAACCTGCAACACTCTCAGTTCCGGGTGGGTGGTACAGAGGAGCGTACGGGAGAGCGAGAGGAGAGTAATTTAGTTAACAAAACGTATAGGTTCAGTGAAGGCAATTTCCCAGCCTGAACTGCATTGTTTGTTATTTGTGTTCGTGATTTTATTTTGTTTAAACCTTTTATTTTGCTCTGTGAGCAAGTGCTTTTTGTTAAAATATTTTATTTATTTATCTATTATTTAAATAAACGGTGCATGTCGCGTTTGTTTTGAATCTGCAGTACTGGTGTCAGTTTTGTTTGGTTTCGTGCTTTTGGCCTGACGACTCGACCACCCTGTCACAGGTATGAATAAAGCTCTCATCTCATTATTCAGAGAGGGGTGTCTCACTTAAATACATTATCATGCATTACTATAAAATCACATATTCATTCTGATTACCATAGTGTGGCACAATAAAATCAGTGTGCCCACTATTTCACATGGTAATTAATAAAATTGCAATAGTAAATATGGAAATCATGAATGTACACACTAATTGCAATTGTGGTGCACCATAAGGTTTAGTGCACTTTCTTAAATGAGGCCCATAATGTGTTAAATGTGTATTTTTTTTAATGGTGTTTTTTTTTAAGATACTTATAAACTAAAGTCACTGATCACAGATATTTTCAATAATGCAGTTCCATTGTGTCACCTCATGGAATGCATTTGGAAAAGTAGCAATTGGTTACTGAGGAGCTGAGATGCTTCTTGGAGTTTTATAAAAACTCAGACTCCAAGCCCCTCATTATCAGTAACCATTTGTTGCTTATCATATTTACAGTTTCTATGTATGGTCCTGTTAGATGGATTACATTTTATGTATTAGTGGCTTCGGGAATTTTTTTAAATCTTTTATATAGGAAAATAGATAAAAACTGGATTTTTTCATTAGCTCTATGCACTGCACAAACTATACAAAGCCACTTTTTTACTGAAAATCTATTTGAGCTGCTGGGCTGCTATTTGATCCATTTAACTGTGCCGGAACCTGTTGTGGGTTCAGTACAAGGCCCTGGGTTTCTTGACACGTGTGGCATACCACACATTTCCCCATATATCCAGCGCTGCAATGTGTAGCATGCTACCTGTTGCTTGGAGATAGCTGGCTTGCCAAACCACACAAAATGCAGCATTGCTGGTATTACAGTGTAAATCATGTGTTTACCAAAATGTTACTTCCGGTAGCTTTAGCAACTTGCATATTGTAAAAACTTTATAAGAACGAAATAACACATTTAGGATGATTGATGTAATTCTGTGTGACTGGAAAAGAAAATATATTTAAGAGAACCAACTATACAGATTTAAATTAACAACAATTCAGATGCCATTTTAGAAACTAGCAACATCAATTTATAACAAACCGCTCTATAAATCAAATACTTTCTCAATTATTATTTCTAAATAAGAGAAGACCAATAACAGAGAGCTACAATATATACACCTGACTGAAAACAGAAGAACTGCTAATAGCAAAAATGAAATGGGAACATGTATCAAACTCAAAGACTATTTATTTACACAATATTTGCAAATCAGAATGAAAAGAAAGAGAAAAGTAACAAAACCATATATATGCTTTGAAACACAAAGTCAGTAAAACGGGAATAACAAACAGGTTACTAGTCCTGAAAATCAAAATGCTGTATACAGTCTTTGTTTAAACATCACGAAATAGCCAGTCCCCCCAAAAATAGGTAGGATTCTTCAGCTGTAATATTCTTGCTGATCATGGCTTTGGAAGAATGAAGATCCACAGCAGGGCAAGGCATACACAGTTATAACACCGCTCTGTTGTAGTTTTTTGGTTGTTATTCATAGATTTTTTGTATCTTTCCATAGGCTATACTGACTGAACTACAAACTACAAAAAGGGCGTGCATTACCCAGGACGTCTTTTTTAATGGGATACACGCCTAATAGAAAACCAAACAATGGGCCAGAGAGAAACAGTAAAATCAGCTCATTTTTTCTTTTTGTGTACCCTTTTCTTAAAAAAATAGTCTTGCCTGGCCAGGCTTACTGCTACTAAAAATAAGAGACAGCAGGTGAAACACTTATTGTCCCGTTATGAGGCATTTGCTACAAATTGGCATAGTTACACACTCCATTGCCCGAGATTCACTGGGAATTGTTGACAATGGTCAGCAAATGTCTGACATACTCTACACTTATGTTAAGAAAACATCTATTGACGTCATTGACCGGGCACTGTTGTCAGAGCCCAAGAGCAATGGCCAATGACATCATTGGCCGATTTTTAAACTTTGGCCGTAACATAAACACACAGTGAACTATCAGGATCATTGTGTCAACTGTAAATATCTATATTTTTTAGAAATTGTAAGAGAGCAGATATGTTTGGTATTGTTCAGTATTTGCCACGTATGCAGTGTCACATGAGGTGATGTATTTAGAGTTGTGTTATTTGCATTCCTTTGCACACATTCTTAAGGATTTTATTATAGGTCATTGTGTATGGCCTCTGAGTAGTTGGAGTTGTTTTTAAAAAACTCTAGCCAAATTTAATGTGGCTTTGTATTAACATTTGTTACAAGACTCTTTTCAACATATTTTGCATGTATATAAGGAAATTAATGGATATTAGTCTTGAAGTTGACTGGTTTTGGATTTTTTAAAAAGATTGATATGGTGCTTTTTGATATTGCATACTTTTAAAAGTTGCCGTTTTTCACAAAGTTAATGTGTTATATATATATATACACTGAGTGTACAAAACATTAGGAACACCTGCTCTTTCCATGAAATAGACTGACGAGGTGAATCCAGGTGAAAGCTATCCCTTATTGATGTAACCTGTTAAATCCACTTCAATCAGTGTAGATGAAGGGGAGACAGGTTAAAGAAGGATTTTTAAGCCTTGACACAATTGAGACATGGATTGTGTACTGTATGTGTGCCATTCAGAGGGTAAATGGGCAAGACAAAAGATTTAAGTGCCTTTGAACGGGGTATGGTAGTAGGTGCCAGGCGTGCCGGTTTGAGTGTGTCAAGAACTGCAACGCTGCTGGGTTTTTCACTCTCAACAATTTCCTGTGTGTATCGATGGTCCACCACCCAAAGGACATCCAGCCAATGGCAGGCCAGTGGTTGAAAACGGCTCATTGGTTAAAGACGCCAAAGGAGGCTGACACAAATTGTGCAGAGCAACAGACAGGCTAGTCAACTGACAGTCCAGTACAACATTGGTGTCGAAAGACCCATAAAAGAATGCACAACTCTTCGTACTTTGACACAAATGGGGTATGGCAGCCGATGACCTAACAGAGTTCCACTTCTTTCAGCAAAACACAAGAAACTGTGGTTGCAGTGGGCTAAGGAACGAAAACACTGGACACTGGAGGATTGGAAAAACATTGGCTGGTCTGATGAATCCCGGTTCCTGCTGTTTCATGCTGATGGGAGGACTAGGGTATGGAGAAAACCACATGAGGTCATGCATCCATCATGCCACGTGTCAACATTGCAGGCTGGTGGTGGTGGTGTGATGGTGTGGGGTGTGTTTTCATGGCACACATTAGGCCCCTTGATAAAAGTGGAGCAACGTTTGAATGCCACAGGATATCTGAATATCATTGCCAATCAGGTGCATCCCTTCATGGCAGCAGTGTATCCATCTGCCAATGGATTTTTTCAGCAGGATAATGCCCCATGCCACAAGGCTAGGATTGTCCAGGAATGGTTCCACGAACATAACAGTGAATTCGCCTTACTGCAGTGGCCTGCCCAGTTACCAGATCTCAATCCAATTGAGCATCTGTGGGATGAGATGGAACGAGCGAGTTATTCGTAGAGATCCACTACCAGCCAACATGACACAACTGTGGGAAGAATTGGAGTCAACATGGGCCAGCATCCCTGTGGAACGCTTTCGACGCCTTGTAGAGTCCATGCCCTGACGAATTGAGGCTGTTCTGAGGGCAAAAGGGGATGCAACTCAATATTAGGAAGGTGTTCCTAATGTTTTGTACACTCAGTGTATATACAGTGCCTATAGAAAGTCTACACCCCCTTTCAAAATGTTCACCTTTTGTTGCCTTATAGCCTGAAATTGAAATAGTTTTGTTTTTCATTTATCTACACATCCTACCCCACAACTTCCAAGTGAAAAAAATATTCTAGAAATTTGTAGAAAATTAATTAAAAATAAAAACTGAAATAGCTTGGTTGGATAAGTGTCCAACCCCTTTGTAATAGCAATCCTAAATTAGCCCAGGTGTAACCAATCGCCTTCAAAATCACACACCAAGTTAAGTGACCTCCACCTGTGTTAAATTGTAGTGATTCACATGATTTCAGGATAAATTCAGCAGTTCCTGTAGGTTCCCTCTGCTGGGTAGTGCATTTCAAAGCAAAGACTCAACCAATAGCACCAAGGAGCTTTCAAAAGAACTCCGGGACAAAGTTGTTGAAAGGCACAGATCAGGGGATGGGTATAAAAAAATATCAAAGGCCTTAAACATCCCTTGGAGCATGGTCAAGACGATTATTAAGAAGTGGAAGGTGTATGGCACCACCAAGAACCTGCCTAGATCAGGCCGTCCCTCCAAACTGGATGACCGAGCAAGAAGGAGACTGATCAGGGAGGCTACCTAGAGTCCAATGGCAACTTTGCAACAGCTACAGGCTTTTATGGCCAAGACTGGTCAAAGAGTGCATGTGACAACAATATCCCAAGCACTCCACAAATCTGGCCTGTATGGTAGGGTGGCAAGAAGGAAGCCCTTACTCAAGAAAGCCCACCTTGAATCCCGTTTGAAGTATGCAAAAAAACACTCAGGAGATTCTGTAGCCATGTGGCAAAAAGTTTTGTGGTCTGACGAAACTAAAATGGAACTTTCTGGCCTAAATGCAAAGCGTTATGTTTGGCACAAACCCAACACAGCGCATCACCCAAAGAACACCATCCCTACTGTGAAGTATGGTGGTGGCAGCATCATGTTATGGGGATGTATCTCATCGGCAGGGACTGGGGCACTTGTCAGGATAGAAGGGAAAATGAATGGAGCAAAGTACAGTGAAGCCCTTGAGGAAAACCTGCTGCCCTCTGCAAGAAAGCTGAAACTGGGAAGGAAGTTCACCTTTCAGTATGACAACGACCCAAAGCACACAGTCAAATCTACACTGGAGTGGCTAAGGAACAAAAAGGTAAATGTCCTTGAGTGACCCCGTCAGAGCCCCGACCCAAATCCAATCGAAAATTTGTGGCATGACTTGAAGATTGCTGTCCATTAACGCTCCCCAAGGAACTTGACAGAGCTTGAACAGTTTTGTAAAGAAGAATGGTCAAATATTGCCATATTTAGGTGTGCAAAGATTCGTAGACCTATTCCAACATACTCTCAGCTGTAATTGCTGTAATATAGTTATTGTAGGATACAAAAGGTTTTTGGCTGTTTGCCACAATAATATGCAGTATATCCGACATAAGCAAATATTGTTTTGTAAATATGACTGGGCAAATGTGTGCAAACTGAAAGAAAAACAAACTCTCAGTGGTAAAGTTCACAGGATTTTGCCTTGAGTTTTAATTCTATCCAACAGCAATTTACTAATATACAAACTTTATGTATGAAGGTTTGAGTAATAAGTGTTTGCATGGGGTAGTGAATAGCAAAGGTTGATTAGTGCCAGCTCTGGCAGATTGTGTTTTAAAAAGGAGAAGTCCTCTGCTTATGACTTTTCTATACTGAAGGGTATCCAGGTGATTCAAACTAAAGGTTCTGTAGCTCTGAGAGCAACCGTACCACAGGATAATAGCCACCCTTTGTGCAGATGATCCATGAAGTTTTTGGGTGCCAGTATATCTTCATTACTAATTCACGGAACAGGAGCAAGGGCTGCAAGGAATAAGCCCTGGGACCTGAAATAGAAATGATGTGTTGTGACTTAAGGAAGAGGATATGCTTTCCCCTTGGCTCGCGGAGATGAGACTGAACTGATCAGCCTCCAATGTTGGGAAGCAAGTCTTACTTCCCCCAAGGGGAAAATGAAGAGAAGGATAGAGGATACATTTGAGAAAACCAACCCCGACTAACAAGGGACACCTAAGATTGGGAAGATCAGCACGGCCAGACCTCCGAGATTCGGGAGATTCACGCGGGGCGACAGGAATTCTGAAAGAGAGAAGGAAATGAACATGCAAAGGGGTCAGAGAGGAACACTGGCATAGATGAAAGCAAGTTTGTTAGTAAAGAATACAGGGTTTTCCCTTGGCTCAGCAAGAGCCGTCCTCTCAGAGGGGGGACCCCACTCCAAGGTCAGACCGAACCGATCGGGGCTCCAAGGCTGGAGAGCATGTATGGCTGGCCCCAAGGGGAACAAGTGATAGATGATGGAGATTTAAGAAAAGTGCAGGGTTGCCCCCTGGCTCAGAGAGGTACTGCCCTCGTGGATGTGAGACCGAACCGATCGGCCTCCAATGCTAGGGAGCATGTATGCTGGCCCCCAGGGGGAACCTGGAATGATAGAGTGATTGTTAAGATTTGGCCAGGGATCCCCTCTGGCTCTCGGAGAACCTTCCTTTCAGAAGGTCAAGGCCGGCTCGGCTGGGCCTAAGGTTGGGAAGTGACGTCGCTTACCCCCAAAAGAGGACCCCCAGCTCCCCGCATAGGTTAATAAGTGACAATCAATACTGGAGGATTTATTTTTATTATTATTAAAAACTAATCTCACCCACTCAACTGAGAGGAATAACACCCCTCAATTTGGAGGAAACCTCTGTGGTGCCAGTGGAGAGATGAATGTGTTGCTACTAATTCTGGAGCCTGAACGGGTCAGCGGGGCCGAGTCGGCAACAAAAACATAACAAAACACGGAACAAGCAGGATAGGACAATCAATCCCATGATTCAATGTGCGTATCACTATGGACACCATTATTGGAGCCCACTCAGAGGTAGAGGTAAACAAAGCATTGGACAGACAGCAGAAAACTGACTTTTTCTACAATTTCAAATTTTGAAAGACAACTTATTACCAAAATTCCAAAGGGAATTATTGGAAGCCAGAACGAGAAGGTGTTGTGAATACATGCTGTCTAATTAATGTAGACAGAACTAACACAGTTGTGACGATAATGTAAACACAGAGCAGGGCGAAGCATACACAGACACCTTGAAGCTGAGAGAGGTATGGCAGAGCCCACCAAACAACCACATATAAATTAAAACAAACTAAGGGAACCGCTCCTATAAAAATTTCTCACAACCAAAGCACAGAAAAATGAAACAATGTAACCAAAAGCCTGGCGACGCATAGAGAAGCACAGACGATAGAAATGAAAACGATAAGTGGGGTCTGCCATGCTGCAATACACAATACTAAACAGACAGAGAAGTGACCGAGGGCATAAATAGAGAGGTTAATTGGAAGATTAGCTTAACTGATAGATTGGCTTGATTAACTAGGGAGAAGCCACTGCATCTGCTCCCCGAATAACACCTAAAGGTTACAACAACAAAAATTTAAAGTAGGAGCCAAGTTGGGGAGGTCTAATTTCTGTGTTGCTTTTTCATAACTTGGATCCTTTAGGGATTTAACTTTAGAGTTATACAAACAAATGATGCAGTGGTTACAGTATTGAAAACATTTAACCCTTTGCGGTCCTATGTCGGTACAGGTCACACATTAATTATTATTTATTTCCGGTCCTCAATTATTCCTTTCCGGTCAAAAAGATGTCAAGCACAGGTCTCTAGTCGTTTTTTCTCCTGAAAAAGCTGAGAAAACCTTTCAATGGCCGAGTGAGAACGGTAGAAGTCAAGAGAAGCCGGAGGAAAAAATAAAGCGAGGCGGATCTGACCAATACACATAGTCCCTTCACCACAGACATAACACGGACATAAACAAACAAGATAGGTGCTTCCACATCCAGCGCTCAAAGAATATCACAGACATTTGCCAAGCTTGGATAGCATTATTGAGGAGTTTGGTGATAAAATGAGTGATCAGGAGATGATTTATTAGTATGCACTATTATGAAGAGATATATGAAAAATACAGCGAACAAGGAGTGGGGCGGGGCTGGAGATGCAGTACTGAGTGTCCTGTTGATATGCAGTGCTTTTTAAACCTGTTTTACTATGAATAAAATTACTTTTAAACAGTGCGTGTAAAATAAACAGCGTGTGTGAAAATAAATTGGACCTGTCGTGCCTGACAGGCACTGAATAAATGGACTGCAAAGGGTTAAGTCACATTCATTAGCCCAAACAATCCCAATAAATCCCAATAAATGAAACAAGTACACCAAGATTCTAATGTCCCGAATTTTCGCTGATGACAATAAAGCTCTCTAAAAATTCAAATCTGACAGACCTACAAATCTCCAATATATCAATATAATAATACCCATAATGTTTTGTGAACAGGATGTGAGTGGTGATAATAAAGGCAATGTCCAGACCAGAGTTCTCCCAAAAACGTCTGTGTTTTTAATTTCAATAATTACAATAAATAATAATAATAAACCCCCCTTTTGCCAGCGATGGTATCGGTGGGAACACGGCAGGTTTACAGTCCTTAATAACAAAAGAATGACACTCCTGAACCACGATCCTCCGTGCACGAAACTGTGCTCTTTCTCCGGGGTCGTGGTGAGTGCTGGTGCTGTGCTGTGTTGTGCTGTGAGGGACGTGCTCCGGGTCTAATGCTGGCTCCGCGGCTGCAGCTCCCTCCTCTGATAACGACACAAAACAAAACAATAACAAACGCACAGGCTCCGGCTGAATATCGTCATCAGCGCAAGGGCCCGTACTAACGTAGCTGCTTCCCCTTTGTACCCAGAACCTCCTCCCTGCAAGCAACCCGTTGCCATGGTTTCTCCAATAGGGGCCCGCCCCGCAGTTGATTGCAATGGAATCCTTCCAGGTACATGCAACTACGCGCTCCCCCTAATATGGTCACCTTCCGGTTTCCGCCTACCGTCAAGGCAGTCCATCTAGGAGGAAGCATACGATCCACCTTACCAAGCGCCTTCTTTGGTCGGGAGAGAGATTTACAGTTTGAATTCTTTCTCTCTCTGTCACAGTTTCCATTATTATTATTGTTGTTGTTGTTGTTGTTGTTGTTATTTCTGTGTAAAATCACTATTTTCTATAAAAGAGACCTAGGGCATCCACTTGTGTAAGGCAAAAATTCTAGTTAAAACTTGCTTATCTCAAAGATTAGTTCCAGTGATGTAAAACGAGGTATGTGTTGAAAGTATGTGATTCTTTAAACTATTTTTGGACAACGTGTTTTGGCCTTCGTGCCCTGGCACACCTGGCAAGATTGCCCCCAATGTATTTTTTGTGGTGTCTCCCCCACCTTATTTTCAATCTGAATTAAAAAAAAAAAGAAAAAGTGGGAATTCTAACCACAACAACAATATAGCTTTAAAAGATTATTGATAAATGCTTACTATTCAATATTTCAATATTTGATGTAACTAATTAAGCATTTCAATAAACTGTCTAAGATTTCTGTGTTTTCTGGACCCTACAGTATCTAGGTGATTCAAATTGAACCATTGCTAGAGTGAGAGTGAGAATTAGACGGTTCTGTAGTTCCAAGGGCAACTCTACTGCAGGATAATGGTCACCCTTTCATAGCATTATTGTCTGAAATGATCCATGAAGTTTTTGAGTGCCAGTATATCATTATTGTAGTACAATGTCTTTTTAGCACCAAGAAAAAAAACCGTAAAGCTAGGCAATAAAATGTAGTGGTCTGTTTAGTTGATCTAATGGAACAGCGGCAGATCCAAATACTGCCACTAATTGGGATCTTTGAGTACCAAGGTTAAGAAAATCAAGCCCCTAACAGTCTCTGTATTTCTGTCTGTGAAAATATGTAAATTGACATGGAGGTTCCTATTTTAATGATTTTAACAACAGCGTTAGTTACTGTTTAGTGTAACTTTGTATGTGGTTTGGGGGACAGGAGCTAGGGCTCCTCCCCGTTCTGTCCTGCCAATAACATTTGCCAACCTCCCCATTTAAACTCCAAGTCATGCCTTTCTTCTCTGTCTTGCATTTTCATTTGTGTATCATCACGCAGTGCGCGCTGCCGATCCAGCTCTTTCTTTGTCACATCTCCCTTCTGCTGTTTTACCTGATCCTTCAGCTCTCTTAATTCTTTCTCTGTACTACATCTCCAAATCTCCAATGAAATCAAGCAACTAATTCAGCCTCTCAACTATGTAGTTTCAATCCACTCCATTGGCATCATTGTCTTTCGCCCTCCCCATCCAGCACAACGCAGAAACCAGCCACTGGAAGTCCCGTCCTCGCAGTAACTACCCAGGATAGAAATCGCAAAATTCTGTACCTTTTCTAACTCCGAATTCTTATTATTATTAGCTAAATTAGTTAATCAAGCACAGTAAAAAAAAGCACATATTCAGCCCCTCTACATTGCTTCGCCACCGCAAATGACTCCTTGAATTCTCATATGTATTTACTGTAGAACAGTGTCCTTCATTCTTGCCACAGCTTCAAGAAACTTACTTTGCCGCTTTCCTCCCCCATAACATAACTGAAGCTCTAAGATCCATGTCTATTCAATTCTTAATCTCAGCTCTCCTCCTACGTTCTCTTTCTTCCTACGCATCTGGCTGGTCTGCTTTCACAACCTTCTTCAAGCAAAAAATCAGATCTCCCCCGCACCCTCCAATCAGGATTTTATTGTCTTTCCTTATTCACATAAAGATAATCAACAAAATTCAGTGATCTAATATTTGACTAAATTCATCCCCTCGCAAACTCCTCACATCTGCTCAAGATTACATGGCCCCTGCATTCTCTCCATCTACTCGCTCTTCCAATGCAACGTGCTGGTCCGTATTCTGAAAGCAAAATTGGATCTGTCCTGCACCCTTCAACCAGGATTTCATTGTATATCCTTGTTCACGCATAAGACAATATGCATAATTCAGCGATCTGATACTCAACTAAATTCATCCCTTCGCAATCTCCTCATGTCTGCTCAAGATTACATGGCCGCTGACCTCCCACGTTCTCGCTCCTCCTACACATCTGGCTGGTCAGCCTTCACACCCTTCTGCAAGTCTTCCAGTTCAGATATTTGGTTCAGCTGATCTTTTCCATCTGCCTGTACCTCCAATCTTTGGTACTCGTTGGAAGTAGCAATTCTACTTTGCCACTCAGCTAACTTCCGGCTGCCGCAGCAGCACCAAGATCTTCGATTCACTCTCCAAAACCCTCTGTGGGATTCTGTTCAACATTTATCGTGTCCCCTTCATGCTGCACTTACTGGATGACTTCCTCCTCCTTCAGACCCCCAGAAGAAGTACTCATGAAACTCAAGTCCTTCTTCTCTACAGTCGGCGTTCCCGACTGTAGAGAAGAAGGACCTGAATGCAGGAATGCAGTGTCAGATTTATTTACAGTTTGAAAAAACAGCACTGACTGCAACAGCAAGCAAGCATGGCTGGAAAGAGAAAAGCGATGAGTATCAACATGAAAATTCAGTGTAAATAAAATATCTCTGTTAGATGCTGTGCACTTGCTAAAGCGTGCTTGGAACTCTGTCAGTCAGCAAACAATGCAACGTAGTTTCAAAAAGCTGGGTACAATGTGGGAATGGACCTGATTATGGACTGGGGAAGGGGATGGGAGTACTCTATAAATAATGTGTGTTTGTAAACTGTGTTATTCTTGTTCAGATCTGCTGGCGTTCTCTGTGTGTGTTTTGGTGCTTGTGTGACTGCGTCACTGACGGGGGTGGGAGCAGGTTTTGACACGAACAGTCAGAGACAGGGAGTGTTGGACAAATGAGTGAGGAAGGGGGAGGGACTTGGGTGTGTATGTGGAGATGACAGTTTGAAAGAGAGAAGCAGGACAACGCAGCGGGAGAATTGGGAGAGTTAAGAGAGGTTGAGATTGTGAGTGAGTGGAGAGGAATGAGAGTCATTGTTCACTAAAAGCTAAAAAATAATAAATACAGCGGTTTCCTACTGCTTTGAACCGCAACTGTTGTCTGGCTCATTATATCTTGGACATCCCACAGCTCAGCGCTACAATGTGTAAATAAATCCTGTTCGCCTGCAGGGCATATCAACTTCAACCTCCGTCTCGATCTCCCACCTGTCACTCAGCAGTCACAAGCATTATATACCCTGTATCTTTCTAAACAAGGGATTTAGGGAAGCTCCATAATACAAGCTTAATCTCAAAACAATAATAATACAGTAATTGTTACAGCTGTGTATAATGGTATTTAAAAGAGGATTCATTTATCCGCCTTTTTACATATCTGCCCTTACTCTGGTCCCATCACAGTCGGATACGCAATGGATTACTGTGCTTTTTATTACATTCATAGGTTTTAATAAATCTTTTTTATTAGTGTAATGAGTGTCTTAATAAAGCTTTTTAACCGCATACACCTGTTTGTTTTGATTACTGGTGATTGGAGGACATTTCGAATGCCAGGTTATTGTGTAGGAGTTTATACCGTCCATCACTTACTGCGGGTGAATCAAATTAACACAAACACACCCGTTTGGGGGTAAGTGAAGTTCACTTCCCAGCTTTAGAGGCCCAACCGGACTGGCATCGTTCTCCATGAGCCAGAGGGGACCCCTGACAAAATCTATCCTAACTCCTTTGTTTTCCCATTCTCTCAGCATTAGGTTCCCCTTGGGGGAAGTATTGGTTGCTTCCCGGTCTTGGAGGCCGATCAGTTTGGTCTCACCTCCACGAGGGTGGCACTCCGCGAGCCAAGGGGTAACCTTGTACTTTTACTAATTATCTACTTTCATCTGTGCCAGGCTCCCTCTCTGGCGTCCCCTACTTTGCATTTCTTATTCTTTCTTTTTCAGGGTTCCGGTATCCTCGTGTGACTCTACCTCAGAGACCTGGCTGCGCCAACCTCCCTAAGTGTAGGCGACCCTTGTAAGCCGAGGAGACTTCTCTTCGATCTAGCCACTATCCTTCTCTTAATTTCCCCTTGGGTGAAGTAACCGTTGCTTCCCAGCCTTGTAGGCCGAGCAGCTCAGTGTCACCTCCGTGAGGGCAGCTCCATGTGAGCCAAGCCTGTATTCCTAAGTCACAAAGCACCTCTCCTATTCTCAATTCCAGATGTTCTTCCTCCACGCAGCCCTTGCTCCTGTCTCGTGAAGTTACACCTAATAAAGTAAAATAAACTCCCCCCTTACAATTGAAGATAAAATATAATGTTGTCTCATTCTGCTGCACTGCTCTTTACAGTGCATGTACTGTAACATACTGGTATTCTTTAGAATGCCATCAAGTGTGCATATGAACTGTGCGTTTAGTGAAAATTATATGGAAACTGTTTACACTGTAGCAAAATTGCACTGAATTTTAAAGTCTACTGTAAGTGCAAGTAGCATAACTGTTCCCCAAATTTCTTACTATGTACAGTACTAAGAACAATACCCATCATTAAATCTGTTTAGACATCTAAAATAGTTATTACACACAAATCAAAAACATTGTTTATTATTGTGAATATAATTTTTTGAGACAAGCTAATTCGTATATATTCTATTTCTGGTGAAAATGTTCAGAAAGAAGACAATTAAACTGTATTGGCATTTGACAACCATTCATTCTTTATTCAAAGATAAAAAGCATGGTGCACAACCCTCACTTTTGATAACCTTCGTTTCTGGCTTACGTATTTTTACAAAATGACACAGAAACCTAGGAGGTTCTGCACATTCTCAACCATATAAAGAAAACCCAAGCTAATCAAGATCCCTTCGGGCCTGTTGTCTAAGAGCCTGTCTTTCCTAATACATCGAAAATACAAACCCAATGCCAAATGCAGGGTAGCTGAGATCAGGGCTATTCTGGTGTAGTCGGGTTATGTACTGCTGATAGGGGAGGATTAATGAGGCAGTCTGCTCATCAGTCACAATTAGAAACAACACTAAAAACTATTTTGGGGCTGTTCCTATGCAGAGAACCTGACCTGCTTATTAGTACTACCACTTCTACACCAGTAGGTAATTAAGGGGACAAAGTTGCAGTAAATATAGGATAATATGCCAATGGGATACATGGGTTTTTCCAGCAGTGTAAACATGTAACTCAGATGGGCTGCCAGTGGTTATTTTAGGTATTTATGTTGCTTTTTAAGTAGATCAACATCCTCAAATTTGTTTCCAGATTTGCACGTTAATTCAGGTGGAGGAAAGAACAAGGGTCTGTAAGATGGAAATTGTCCCTTAAAGTCACTGTTAAATATTGTAGATTACTGTAGATTTACAGAAATTGTTTTTCTATGTGTATCAAATCCTAGGTAGGCCAATTGAGGTAATTTGTACCTACTTGGCATCCATTTTGTAATGTGTGGGTCTTCTTTAAAAAATATAATCTTCTAATATTGATCACATCACATGATGCTAAACAGCATACTGAAGACTGAAGATGTTTAAAAGATGGCGCTCACATTTGGTCACTTGTAGGTAAAATTCTAATGTTAGACCCTTGTAATTTTACTGCAAGATACTATACTTCCTGTGCTACAGATGGCCTTTCCTTCTGCCTGTAGGAAGCTCTCTGGGACCAGGTTGGGTCCTTACCTGTAACACATAAAGTGAATTTACAGCGCTGTGGCAGGATAAATGGGATTCACTGGTCCATGTAAAAATAAAGTCTAAAAATCAAAAGAATCAACTACAAAGTGATAAGGTACTTCTCAAAATGGTGTTATGCTAATGATTGGTAAAAAAAAATATGTTTATGACTCCATTAAAGACTCAGAAGACCAAGCATACCAGCAAGATTGTGTTTCCAGTAGGCATGAAATACAGACAGTTTCTGCAGTACATGTGCTACGCTTATAAACTGCATCAGTTTCATATGGTCCGGAGTCAAGTTTTTTTTTTTTTTTTTTTTCTTCCAAGAAATAATATGCAAGGTACAAACTTTCAAAAAGTACTATACTTGAATATTTAAAATAACTTTATAGAAAACGTGGAAAAATAATACATAGAATAAAAAAGTGTAAATTATTAGGAGAACAAGTGATAGAAACTCTTAAAAATTCAGTTCATAAATGGTGTTTATAGGGCAACAGTATTATTTTGAGGGAAAGTAATTGGATGCACTGAATCGGTTCTTAAAGGATAAGAGAAGACTTGGAGCCCTATCTTGAAAAAGAGGGTGTGAGTATATTATGAAGCACAAGGGTGTTACACTAATGGCACACAAGTGATAAATAAAAAAAAACAAAAAACAGTACAGTCTTATTCACAAAGCATTCACCACTCTGCAAAAATTGCTAATATTACAGAACTAGCCATACACAACTACGGTGCATGCAGGAGCTCCTAAATTAACTATTTATTTGAAGCTTTTTAACATCAATATTTTGTTTTTTAGGGGAAAATAAATATTATGGTGGTATAGTAAATGGTTTGTGAATATGACTCTAATGGTGCTAAACTCTTTTCTTGATTTCTATTGGTAGCAACACATTTCATTAAGAGTAATTCTTTGGACTTCTGACACGTCTGTACGCGATCTGCATCGGCAGAATCTTGTAGCTTTACTCGTCTCTAAAAGACATTTTCTCCAACAGAAGAAAATGATTAAATACAATAAGGAAAGATGAGTGAAAGCCAAAAATAATGTATGCTTTATGTAAAGTGAAGACTCATTTTTTGGAAATACACATACAACTACCAATAAGGTTTCTTTTTTATATATAATAAACACAATGAAATTATACACAGACAACAATAACACACCAATATGTTGTGCCAAAATATTTAAATTATATATATATATATATATATATATATATATATATATTATTCTGATACATTTGCACCAAAGTTAATGGCACTTTAACCAGAATTGACACAAAAAAACAGAACAAATAGAAAGAAAATGGCTTTTGTTTTTTTTTTCTTGTAAATAATCACTGAGCTGGTAGTATTAACACTCCATTTACACTTTATGTCCAGCTCCATTTGTTTTCCACTCAATTTATTGCACAATAAGCCACTGAGGGCATACAATGGCCACAACCCCAATAGTTATCCCAATATTACCCCATAGAAAAATAGAAGAACATAAACACACCAAATAAACAAGTCTTTCTTAAACATCTCTGTAGAGTTCTATGGCATTATGTTGCCGCCTTATTTGCGCCAATTTGAATTTGTGGTCTTTAGAAACCATAAGAAAACACTTGGTTCCCCCATTCAATAAATGGCGATGTTTATTTTTATTTATTCTTTTAAATCAGGACTTCTAAGTTTGAAGATTTTTCCTGTCTATGAACCTGCACAGACGGCTCACTCAAAACTTTGCAGACCTTCTTTTCAATACATTTCGTAGTCCTGTTTTGCGGCAAGTTAAAAAAAAAAAAAAGTTGGAGGCTCCCTCCCCCTCACGCATTTTAATCCAATGAACACATGCTCTTTTTCGGTATTCTTCGTACTGGTTGCTGTAATCATTTTCTGAAGCACCAAAAGTATAGTGTGCCCTAAAGTAATGAAAGGCGGCCATAGCAGAATCTTCTTTCAATGATTCTTTGAAACCAGATCAATAAGAGAAGTGGCCCCTTTACACGACAGTCTCTACCCCAATGAGCTTTGGTGTGAGGATTCGGGGAGTTATGCCATTGTTCAGATCTTGCTCAAACTCCAGAAGTTGCCCCATGAAGTTAAGGTTAGGAGATATAATTGGTCTCCTCATTTTAACAAATTTATAGGCATCCTTCATGGTCATCCGTGTGTGCTTCATCAAGTACGCTATCACAATTGTGGCGGAACGAGACACACCAGCTTGACAATGAATAAGGAGCCCCTTGCCACTTTGATGGGCTTCCACTGAAAAAGATAAAAGGAGAAAACAAAACAAAAAAAATGTTTACATTCATCTTTCAATTTTGAAAAGCAAGATTAGCTAAAAATTGTGTGTGTGTGTTTCTAAATCACCAAGCAGTTCAGTGTTACTCTTAACCACATATTTGTCAGTTGTGCTGATGGTTCATTCAGATTAGCTTTGTTTTAAAGTTTGATTAAAAGCTGAAATAATTCACATGCCTCATTCAAAAACAAAGATATGCCCTTTTACAGGTTGCTGCCCATAACAATTTGTCATGACAACCTAGAAATGACTTGGACACGATATAACTTTAAAGCTGTAATCTGAATAGTATTGGCTTTTTTGTTGCAGAAGTTCCCGATGAGCTACCATTATTATTGAAGTGTTTTTGTTTTTGATAACAAGGTGATCTAGTTTGATAATAAGATCAGCTTTCTAGTTAACTGTTTTTTGTTCCTTATACCAAAGGCAATCTACACTTTAAAGTCTGTAAAACAAATGTATGATATACAGTGCCGTGAAAAAGTATTTGCCCCCTGTCTGATTTTCTGCATTTTTGCATATTTTTGACACTGAATGTTATCAGATCTTCAACCAAAACCTAATATTAGATAAAAGGGACCCTGCGTGAACAAATAACACAAAAATTTGATACATATTTAATTTGTTTATTAATTTAAAAAAGTTATGCAACACCCAATGCCCCCTTAGACTCAATAACTGGTTATGCCACCTTTAGCAGCAATAACTGCAACCAAACGCTTCCTGTAGTTATTGATTAGTCTCTCACAGCGCCGTGGAGGAATTTTGGCCCACTCCTCCATTCAGAACTGCTTCAACTCAGTGACATTTGTGGGTTTTCGAGCATGAACTGCTCGTTTCAGGTCCTGCCACAACATCTCAATGGGGTTTAGGTCTAGACAATGACTAGGCCATTCCAAAACTTTAGATTTCTTGTTCTTCAACCATTCTGATGTAGACTTGCTTGTGTGTTTCGGATCATTGTCTTGCTGCATGACCCAGCTGCAGTTCAGCTTCAGCTCACGGACGGATGATACTACTATGGCCTGACATTCTCCTGTAGAATTCTCTGATACAGAGCAGAATTCATGGTTCCTTCAATGATGGCAAGGCGTCCAGGTCCTGATGCAGCAAAGCATCCCCAAACCATGACACTACCACCACCATGCTTGACCGTTGGTATGAGGTTCTTACTGTGGAATGCAGTGTTTGGTTTTCGCCAGACATAACGGGGCCCATGTCGGCCAAAAAGTTCCACTTTTGACTCATCTGTCCATAGAACATTGTTCCAGAACTCTTGAGGATCATCCAAGTGCTTTTTGGCAAACTTTTTGGCAAGACGAGCATTCATGTTCTTCTTCGTGAGCAATGGTTTTCGCCTTGCTACTCTGCCATGAATTCCATTTTTGCCCAGTGTCTTTCTGATGGTGGTCATGAACACTGACCTTAGACAAGGCGAGAGAGGCCTGCAGATCCCTGGATGTTGTTCTAGGGTTCTTTGTGACTTCCTGGACGATTTTACGCCTTGCTCTTGGAGAGATTTTGGCAGGACGCCCACTCCTGGGAAGATTCACTACTGTCCCAAACTTTCTCCATTTGGACAATATGGCTCTGACTGTGGTTCGGTGGAGCCCCAGAGCCTTAGAAATGGCTTTGTAACCCTTTCCAGACTGATAGGCATCAGCAACTTTTTTCCGGAGGTCATTCAGGAATTTCTTTTGTTCGTGGCATGATGTGCCTCTAGAAACTTCACTCTGATGGTAAGGGCCAAAGTTAGTCAGATTTATATTGGGCAGGTCTGGCCCAAATCAGGCCTGGTTGTTAACCAAAGTACTCAAACAGCTGACCCTAATTATCCCTTTAATTGGGTTGAATTAACTAGGGGGGCAATAACTTTTTCACACCTGAAGATTGCATGTTTGATTACCTTGCACACCAAACACATGAAAGAAGCATTTCTCTCAGACTCCCTCTATATATTACTACAACCCACAAAAAATCTGACCAAATACAATGTGAAAAATGTGCAAAAATACAGAAAATCAGACAGGGGGCAAATACATTTTCACGGCACTGTATTTGTAATGTCACTTACCAATAAATTCAAAGGCCTCCTCAAAATACTGCCTGAGATTCTGTTTGTTGCTATCAGTGGCGGGTAGCCTCTTGTAATTGAAGATGCCTTTCTCATAGTGAAAAAGTGGCAGGTGGGTGGTGACGTTAATAATGTATGCGATGTTCATCTTCTGCATCTTCTCGAAGTCTTGAGCATCGTACTCGTTTCCAAGATAGAGGAACGGCAATATGGGGGTCAGTTCAGCGTTCTCTATATCAGGAGTAGTTGGGAGGGAGTGAGGTATTGCAGCAGATGCACCCCCCGAATTCAGGCTCTCTTGGAGCTGGAGGGAGTGGTCACAGAGGTTTTCATGGTTCGACCTGAAGCTGCTGAGCCCGCCTAAAACAATTAGAAGAAATAGAAAAGTCAGCAGACAGAACTTTGTAAAAACCCTGTGTAACAGTCAAGTTGATACAATATTGTGGGAATGTGCAATCACAGCTACCTAAAACACCATCCATTGCAAATGATTGATGCCTGTTGCCCTTAGAGAAGACTTTCATAAGTTTCCTGTTGGGGGAAAAATAAAAAAAAAATCCTTTCACTTTATTACCTTCTTGACTCACTTTATCAAAATAACAATAAAAGCATATTTAATAATCGATTGCCGGTTAACATTTTTGTTCTTGTATTTCTTTATTTTGTAAACATTAAGACCTGCAATCAATGAACAAACTTATTTATAGGTCAATTGGGGAACTGACACTAGGAGTATTTTAAAATGTGTTATCCAGTAAATTAAGAACAATGTAGATTGGACACAAATACTTGAAGTGTCAGGATAGTGCCCGTCTTGTTCTCCATATGCTCTACTCAGTTGTCAGTTTTTTTTTCAGTGAAGTCAAATGCAGGCCCAAACCACCTGTTACACACACACACACCCAGTACACAGTTGCACTGAAGGGGCTCTAAACAAAGTAGCAATTCATGTATTGTTCACACCACAAGATCTGATATCATGCCAAGTGATGTCATTATGTGTCTCCACTACATCGGCACGGTAACAGGGCAGGTGGGGAGCCTTGTAACTGCTGTGAAAGGAGGTGCAACTGGTTCAGTTAGACTCAGGCAATAACCCATTTTGGAACCCACTCCATATAAACAAATTAAACTACTTGTCACTCTAAGGCTGCATTCACACTGGGTCAGTTTTAAACAGACTCGATCTGGTTTGTTTAATTTGAAACAATGTATCAATGTCCTCGCTGTTCATACTTATCTGCGAGCAAAGGGACCGAGTTTGTTTGGATGAGAACTAAAGTTAGTTTTTTCCATTTATTTTTCAGGACCGAGTCTGTTTGTGTTCACAATGCAGTTTTCGAGTGAACTCGGTTAGTTTATATATTGTGTGTGATCTGGATGTTTACACTAATCCTTTTTTCGGATTCTGTTGGCTCCTATCGGACTCACTCGGCCATTGAATGGTTTTCTCGGCTTTTTTACCTGTTTTTTACATTTTTTTGATGATGTCAGACAGGGTCCGACATTGGACCGGAAAGGGAAAATTGCAATGTCGGACCAGGTCCGACATCGGACCGCAAAGGGTTAAGGAAAGACTGAATACCGGTATATTTTACTAGTGAGTTTTCTCCAGTTCGGCTTGGATTTTGGTGTCTGACCAAATTTCTGTCAGTGCTTCAGACAGTTTCTCCCACTGTCCAGATTTCCACAATTCGCCGTAGCAACTCTGAAGCCATTAATATAATAACACAATAATAGTTTAAAAATTAAACATTGGGTGATTTTATTGCAGATTTTAACAACTGATTGTTTTCTTTATATTATCATCTAGTTAACACATGTTAAATGTACAAAAAGCCAAGATTTATGTGGATTCGGTACAGTTTGTTTCCCAAGCGGACTTTGTTGTTCACACTTCACACCAAATGTACCAAACCATACAGAATGCGGACCAAACCCTCTAAACGGACCCAGTGTAAACACACCCTAAATAAAGCCTTTCCCAATGGTTCTGGCACAATGGGGAACTAGCGTAACTATCTTTTTTACCTGAAAAGTTCTGAGTGCTTGACAAACAAATATGTAAAAACTGATGTCAGCATGAACACTGCAAGTCTTCAGCCTCAGCCTATTCTATTATTGTAGATAATCTTGAGACAGAGCAAAGTTAGAATAATGTTCATACATGATTAATCTGCACAGATAAGATAAGGGACTAAAGAAATGTAATCAGCCACTAAGGTCTCTAAGCAAACATAAGAAGTGACCTGCCAATAGCCATCTTTTGGTAGAATTTAGAAGGACTGTAGGTGTGCAGACTACCGGGGGGGGGGGGGGTTGATATGGATACTTCAGATCACACTGAAGCATTTCTAGCAATTGTCCCACCCAGGGTTGTTTGGGAAGCAATGGGAACAAAGGATGAATTTTGTTAAAAAAGGGATTGGCTTCACCATGCTTGATAACAAAAAAAAGTCTGTTTGGAAAGTACCTACTTCTTATCAGTTAACAAATTTTGTTTCGGTTTATGTCATCAAGTTCCTGTGATCTTTTGCACATTATCATCTCTCAGGGGGTGTGATGTTGTTGCCAAAGTCAGTTTATAATGACTTCAAGTGTTGCAGCAAAAGGACAGTTGGGCAACTAGTCCTAATTTAGCTCTCTATAGCTTGTAAACCAAATGTCCTTATTTATCCACTGCTGAGGCAAGTCAGGATATGCCAAATGTCTAAACATTGTGTGCAAGATTGATTACACTTATTGAAACTCGTCACCTTCTGCTATAGGAAAACTCTCTCAATGTCTCTCAACGGGTCTGTTCTTGGTCAATTGCATGACCTGTCAACTCTCCTTTATTTTCCGGGACTCTCCCGTGTTTTGGACACTTCTCCCAGACAACTACCGTGACAGCTCTTATCCCGTATTTTGCTCAAAACTCTACTGTTAAACCCCTTTATGTCAGCACACCTTTAATTTCTGCAAAAGGCATTTACTATCTGTGGTTACTGCAATCCCTGTCTGTACTTAGCAGGGTTTAGGACCCAGGGGAGCCCTGTGGCAGGCACGCATTCAGTACGTGAGGCAAGTGCATATAGTTGACCATCTACAATGGCTGCGCGTGCGATAAGCCCTCCTCGTTGGACCACAGCATATTCTCACATAATCCTAAGCAATGTTGGAAAAAGACTTTCTCTAAACTATGCATGGCTGATTTTAACAGTGGGACATGGGAGTAAGAATGATGATGTTTGTGGTAAGCACAAGAGATCTCAAAAACAGAGATCAAGAAAGTTATATGCAGAGACCTCTACATGTTGTCACTAGTTCAGCAAATCTGTTCTTAGACTTACAAATTGCAAAGCATTCTGCATGAAAGTCTAAAAGTCACACAAATAGTGAAAGAGTGTTTCTATTACAATTTCAGCATCAACACTGCTTTAGAAATTCAGATTGATTGATAATATGTTTTCATACACATCAAGGGCTGTATTCTGATCAGCGCAAATGCGAGCAGCGCTTGCCCCCGATTCTGTGGCGCAAAAATGGAGCGGAGACGTAAAAAAACCCCACTGCGCTGAAATGGTATTCTGAAGACATGTCCTGCGCCGTTATATAGCGCCTGCCCCATCGCTACATGTCGGCATAAATTTCGGGGTGTGGTATTATTAACATATTCGCTGAAGCGATTCTGATGACAGTGCAATGAGGTCCCAAGTAGACAATTGAGGACTGTGTTAAGACCCGCTGAAACCAGGTTTTAGTGGTGCAATCAGGAACTTTAACAATTGAACACACTATAAAAAGCAAAGTAGTCCTAAGTAGCAACTGTGTGCGCTTGGACTGACATAGAACGAGGAAATCAAAGAAAGAAAAAGTTAAAGAAAAAACCTAGGATGAAAAAATGTAAGAAACTAACAATATTATTTGTAAATTAATAATAAACAAATATATGAATTTAAAAAAAATATATATCCTCTTTTGCAGATACAATGGAGTACTACATTTATTTTCACGAGGACTGTAGCAATTTATTTTCATGGCAATTATTATAAGTTAAATATTTCTGTACAGTATATGGAGAGCAGCATAACAGGAGCACCACTTCTGTACCTGTATGTGTATGTCTGTCCTTCCTTTCTCCGGTTGTTGCTAGTGCTGTGTATGTGTGCATCATGTGCAACTTTAACTGCTGTGTAAACTTAACACAATGTATTTGCTTTGTTTCCGTGACTGAAATAAGTCACTACTATCGGCAGACCTGAAACAAGATATCAGTTTCGCTGCCTGATAATATATGAGCTTAACTAGTTTGAAACATTATAACAAATTAGAACATGGATCGGAGATTTCCTTTAATCTGATTGGTCAATACGAGGGCTTAAATCTCTGGTAAAGGACCTTGAATGTATCTTTCAGACTATGTTTAATCACTGTTCCAAATCAATCTGCCGGAAAATACATAAATACAGTATTTGTGTATTTTGCCTTTTGCCTGCTTGTTGAAAGAAAGTTTTTGTAGTGCACACGCCATATAAATATTGTCAGTCAATGTAAAATATTCTGCTTCCTCGTTGTCCTATCTCTCTATTTATTTAAATTTAGTATTGCAAATAAAAGATACAAAATAAAATAAAATCAGGAAATATTCCATGAGAATTTAAGAACTGGTTATACTGAAGCTCTGGTACATTACAAGCTAAGAGGGAACGTGATGCGGCCCTTCATGTCCTGCTTGAAAACTAATCAGCTGCTGCTACTGGTAGACAGGTCAGGAAGGGTAGTAAGGATTTTACACTTTACATGTAGTAATGTCAATGCCATGAAATAATTTACCCTGTATAATTATTATAAATAATAAATAATTGCCCTATGTGCCTCTACCTCTTCTATTAATATAGCAATCTCCTGTGTGAAGCGTAGTTTACGTATTCTCTCGGTGAGTGACCTATTGCTGTTCTGACTTTTTTTCTTGCTCTGTGCTACTGCGGCGCGACATGATTGCCAATTCTACATTCAAAACGGATCCTTGTGGTGACGCAAGTGCATTCTGTCTCTCAAAGGGATTGTTGTCTGGCCCTGATTGGATAGCCGTGCTTGTGCTGTATTTTTAATTTCATCAGAATCACACCTTTGGAGAAGCCACGCCTGATACAGTATCGGACCCCGCATCAAAGACCGTAAACTTTAATCAGGTCACGTGTACATTTTAAAGCAGCTAAAATATCGTACTAATTGTATTAATTGCCTTTCTACTTCTAGCTACCTATCGAGGGTCCTGCTGCAGTTCAAACAAAGTTATGTATTAACGTAGATTTTAAAGCACGTAAAATCTCATACAATTGTATCTGCCTTTTCTGCTCCCCCTAGCCACCTAATGAAGTCATGTGGGGTACTTATATATTTATTTAAAACAAATTGCACTATATGTCCCTATTCTGCTCTTCCCAGCTACCTGTCAATGCGCCCAGGCACCAGCGCATCTGACCCCCTCTTTCTCACCGCAGAAGAGACTGTCGTTTCCAGGATTTGGTTTTGTGACAATCTACTCACGACAACTACTCCAGCCATTACTTAAGGATTGGCAGCACCACACAGCTGCTTCAAGAAACATCTCTCCACATATGATCAAGTCTCTGGGGCGATGGACTTCTGGGGTGTATGAGCTGTACATACGAAAAAATGATGCAGACATTTCAGCAGCTCAAAAAGAATGTCTCTAAAAAAAGTATTTATTATTATAATTTTCAAAACAAACCTGGAGGAAGGGTAACCCTCGGCCATGGATTCCCTAAGGTTTCCTCCTGCCTCCTCGGTGAGAAGGTTTTTTTTTCTTACCGAGTGCCAAGCGGTTTAATTCTACAAGATGAGGAGGGCAAGGCGGACCAAACCGAGTGTAAGCACTAAACTCCATCTATTATCGTTAATAATCTAATTATGAGCACTCGGTTATAGTACAAGGTAGGCTGAGCAGTGCTCTTGCATTTAGTTTTTTTGGGGGTAGGTGGCTCGTGCCACTCTCTCAGCTGATATGTGATGTGGGCACAATATCAGTAGACTGTCGCAGGCCAGAAGTGGCCTTGTCCTTTTGGGGGAAGGTGGCCCAGAGTGCCACGGTCCTGCCACTGGCATGACTATCATTAATCAATAACCATTTCATTACAATCAGCCAGTACATGGGGCAGTGGAACGTGGCCAGTGCCACGTCCTGCTCACTGGCAATAGCATTATCAAGTAATAATCATTTATCTCAGTCAGTCAGCACATGGGCAGAGCTCTATGGACAAGTCCACGGGCCAAAAAGTATGTTACGTTTCTTGGTCCTTCGGTCAAAACACATTAAAGATTCGGTCAAATCAATCTTTGCTGGATGTCTCTTTTCTGAATAATTGTTTAATTTTTGTTTTAGAAAAATCACTTTCAAAACTTCCATTTGAGGGAATTATTTATAAATCTATTACAAACTGTATTTGTAGCCTAATGAACTCGAGTCTTACCTGAAAATGTCCTGTCATAGGAGAGCTTTTTAACCCAGGCAACATTCTCTATAGCAGCAGTATCAAACTGTGTGACTGATCTCTGTGTTAAGACTCTATGATTGCTGTGGGATCAGTAATATCTTACTTTATTATCTCCTGTGTGTTCTGAACTTATATATAAGCTTAACAATAAGGTTTTATTTGGTAGTGGGTCTGCACACCACAGGTGCAGATTGCTTAGCTTTAAAAGTTGCCCTGTATTGGTAATTTTGTTATCATGTATATAGATTTATATACAGGAGATAATCATAGAAAATGCTCCTGTAATAAACAGATTTGTACGTTTATCTGCAAACCCCACTCCCTCACTACTGAAATCTGAAATGGCACCCCTGCACCAGTGCCTCTCCCACTCTTCTACTCTTTGACTCATTTCATAACACCTCCTCACTTATCTTTTTTATTCTTGGCCAAAATAACCAATTTTGTCATAACTATTTCTCTTTCTTTTTATCTGGTCCTTCAAGGTATTACATAATATTAGCTTTTTACATGGTTTTACCAGACATTTGGTGTTTGTTATTATACAAGGCTGGTCCATGATTCTGGAATATCCAAAAACAATTGATTACTTCAATGACAATACGGAATGTGATCTTTTTATGTTTTCATTTTGGATTTAGCTTTTGTACTGAGCTGAAGCAGTTCCTTTCCTTTACTATATCCCCTTGTGTTGAGCATTTTCTTCTGGGGATGAGGTCTCATTCAAGAACTAGATTAGCTACCTGTTTTATCCAAATTATATTTAACGTATTTAGGCCACTGACATACAAATTCAAATTACTTTAGCATTTTTCCAGTTTGTAAATTATATTATCTAATAATGTGGACACTTCAGTTAATGACACAGTGATTATGTGCTTAACTTCATATATGTTTTCCTAGGAAAAAACATTTTGGGACATTTCTGCAAAACATTTTTTTTTTAAATACATAAACTTATACATTTACCAAATCACCATTCCTTGCTGAAAAACATTTAATTGTGTCTCAATTTCTCACAAATATTCACATTAAAAAAAGTTCTGTTTGTGGAAATGGGTTAAACAACAAAGCGACACAGACTGTGTAGAACCATATTTCCTCGTTAGTGCTTCAGCCAGTCACATGTCTGTCAGCATCAATGACTTCATTTATGTGCTGTGAAAACACAGCTTGTAAAATAGCTCCTGCTAAGTAAGATGGTTCATTTTCTAATGCAAACAAAGTTTAAGTAGACCGCAACATTTACTTTGTATCTATCAACACACCCAGAACTGTTGGCTCAAATGCAAAGCTATAACAATTCTGGGTGAATTATACAACATCTGATACATAGTTATGCATAAAGTTTTTTTTTTTTTTTTCTTGGAACCATTGTATGATAGCATGAATCTCTTTCATTGTTATAAAAACAAAGAGTCCTATAGTCCTACAGTACAGATCGATTATTCAGTAAAATGTATATATATATATATATATATATATATATATATATAAAAAAAAAATGTAGCCTTTTGCCAAGACCAAATAATTCAATCCTGATGCACTGCTGTTTAACTAATAATACCCCACTGCTATTAGTTAGCCAAAAGACTTGTTTCACTAATTTTCTTACCAGGTTTCTCTATAGTTCTACTGCATATCGTATCATTGAATTTATGGAAGAATCAGAATTTATAAGCAGAATCAAGCATTAGCCTAAACTACAATCTGGTAGCATCCTTCATGAAGATGCAGCCCAAATTGGGTATTATCACCAAGTTGTTTGAATTTCTGAAGGACAGTAATCTTCTGCAGACCTAGATAGCCACATTTTAGCCAAACAAGGATCCCCGTTAATCATGCATGCTTGTAGAATAAAATATTTCATCAAATACATTTTCAACAGATTCTGCAAGAGTAGGGATTTGTGATCTAACATTAAGGAATGTTACAGAGCAAATGCTGTTTATGAACCACCGTCCCACACTTCCAAAGCAGCCTTGGCAGATGTCTTTTTTTTATTATTATTCTCATTTAGAAATGTAATTTGTTAAGTTTTTGCTTTGCAGATGGCCACATTGTTTTTCCTTGCAAGCAAAATAACTTAAAGTGTCTTCTTTCAATCTCTCCTGCATACACATACAATTGATTAGCAATCTGCTGCCTCAGCAGTAATGTTGACATTGCAGCATGTTGTTTTCAGCTCGGTTGAATGAAGAGCAAGAGACTGGGAAATGTGGGTCAGCACTTAGAGGGATGATTGTGAATGAATGTAAATAAGGAATTACTAAGAAAAAATAAATTCATCTAGATAACTTTAACATACAAAAAAGTGTTTATGTTAACTACAAGTAAACATTGTTCACACCCTTTCATACAATGGTTACGATCTTGCTTTGGGCTCTTATGGCTTACCAGTTCACACCCAACTTCCAGCAGTTTTAAACTACCAATACTAACTGTACAATTAAAAACTAATACTGTTTAAATAACCTATTTGTTTTGATTAGTCATAGATATTATAATTCTGTAAATAATGTTTAAAGAACAAGTATGCCATCTTGAATAGTTTAGACATGCAACCTAAAACAGTTTGTAGACTATACCCTTAGGGTTCAGCCACAACGATTAAAAATAAAGTGTGACACATCCTTTTGTCTTTCATTTAAACCATGCTTTTAAGAGCCTGCAGTTTCTTCCATATTTGCTCTGCTATATCTAAACACTTTTTTTGTACTTACTAATATTAAGTGTTTTCTTTGATTACTTTGCTTATTTGCCTTTGTAAGACAACGACGCTACACATTTTAACTTATTAGATATTAATATGGTATGTAATTATTCTGTGAGTTGGAGGTCATTGTCTAAAGTTTAATTATTATGTGAAAACTTCCTGTATCTGTCAATTTACACTTCAATAATAACTACTCAACATTACATCCCAAGCTACCCATAAACTGTATCTAGTTAATATTTTACTTTGTTTGAGTGAACTCGGTCAGACTGCTATTGGAGGAAATTCACATTTAAATTATCTATAAGTCATTTTTAAGTTTACAACCCTAATTAGTCAATTAGCACTCTAAGAACCAGCAGAGCACATTGTACATAAATCTAAATTCTGCTAATGAAATGAAAATAGATCTCAATTAATGATCACAAATTAATTTTCTGTTACAGATGTTTCTGTCACACAACCTTTTATCTTAATTCAAGTTACCATTCAAGTTATATTCACGTTGACATAATTATGCATAGCATTAGCTAGGGTCTGTTAGATCAATCAATAAATACATAGAAAGTCTATTGTATTCTACAATTATTCCTTAAATAATATTTTTAGTAGCGATCTGATTAGGTAAAAAATGTGTGTATGCAAGCAGTATCAAACTATCTCTGCCAGTACCTGACCATGAAAACAGTCATTTAATGCCAACACCAAGGCCCACAGTGATCTGATTATATTTTGCCACCATGACACTGCACCAATGAAACGGTTCCAATGTGCCTGCCATTCAGCACCAAAGACTGAGAAAATGGCACCTAATTAGAAGTAGCAACACACAATGCTGATAGGACACACTGTTTACAAACACTAACCAGGCAATGGACAAGTAAACTCAAACCTCCAGATTCAGATAATTACATGTATGCTGAACAAATGCACAGCAATGGATACATGGATTGCTAATAAACTGTAGTAACAGTATAAAAAAAAGACTTTGCAAACAGCGGCACATTGTGTGTAATTTGCTCTCATACTAGGTACTATTATACTATTCTAAGGAATAATTTGGTCTGGTCTGAATAATATTCTTTATCTTTGAAACAGCAGCGCTAAATGCATTTGTCATTGCTGTGTTACAATTACTGATCCCAAAAACCATGAAGAACCATAAATTCCATGCTGGCATTGCAGTGTTACAAAGAATTGTCAAGAATGTCATGCTGTCTGCATTACTTTTACTGCACATAAATCAAGTTAAAAAAGGTTTACCTTTTAAAACAAGGGGGTCCTTGCCTTCTCTTCTCAGTGACTCCAGTACTACATGTAGAGGCTGGGATGGCATCACCCTAGTTGGGTCATTGGTATTTTCATCATAGACAATAATTTCTTTGGAAAAAATCCTTTTGAAGGAGTCCTTGCCTTCCCTGCAGATCAAGTCCAAAACAGTAATTTTTCCTTGCTGAAGCCTCCTCCTGCTGATTTTATCAGAGCAGTTGATGTGAACAGCCCCTTGAATGTGGCTCTTATTGTACTCCATGAATGGTCTACAGTCAATAATGACGGGACCAGGCATTGGCTGGTGACCCTTGGAGCATTTGGTTATCCTCTTGGCCAGTTCATTGGGATAGATGATCCGGGCAGCAGACGGCTGTTTAGCAGGGCCAGAGGTTGGACTTCCAATCCCACCAGGTGTACTTAGCGCATCATTGCTGTTGACCATTTGGTTGGTGGTACCAACAGTACAGACTCCTGAGGTCAAGTTTGGGCTACTCGCGCTGACTTGGCTTTGGGTCTGACTGTCCTTTTCAGAAGTTGCCACAGTGCAGCAACTGGCGCTACTGCATCCACAAGACAAGGAGCGCGTAGAGCCGTTGGATGAGGGCATATAAATGAGATTAGTAGCCCTGATTTTCACTACAGTTGTGCTAATGACAGTTTTATGAGTAGCAGTGAGAGAATCAAGGTAGTACGTGTCCAAGCAAAGGTTGAGTTCCTGAGGTCTGACTGGCCTTGGCAGCGCCACCACAATTCTGTCGTCTAGAGGAGATGGAGGCATGGGGAAGCTGAAAGCTGCCAAACTATGAAGAACTCAAGTTTCAAATCTAGAAGTTAAAACACAATTCAATGGCAATTAAGTTTTTTATGATTGAAACAGGGCTTCAACGATAAATTACAAATACCATGTGGATATGATAAATAAAAAGTATTGTATTACTTGTATTGTAACACTTGAAATGTATTTGCTTACGATTGTAAGTGCTAAGAAATAAATAATAATAATAATAATAATAATAATAAAATGATTTACTGGGCTTTCTAAACAGGTACTGTTTAATACATGTAAAATTTTCATATATATTATATATATATATATATATATATATATATATATATATATATATATAAATTGTATTTTCATTTTTAAATACTTGCAACAAAAATTACACCACTCAAAATCATAAAGAAAAAACATGTTATTTTAGTACGTATTCTTATTGGCATAGCTAAAGGGATAGATAGCAAGACTTGAATGGATGGTAAACTCGTAACAAGCCACAGCAGAATATATTTGGAGGGCTGTCAATTTGAACAGCAGGCACCAATGCAACAGCTGTAGGTATTAATTTTCTAAGCAGATCCATAAACTTTTAAAATAGGAAGCATATTCAAAACAGTTCTCATATGAACATTACAAGCGGAAAGTCCCAGCGGTGCAGCACCCATGGCTATGTATTGGTTTCAGAAAACAGGCAGTATTTTACACTGCTATCATATCTAAAATGCTGCATCCTTTTGAGAGTCTAGCCCAATGTCTGTAACCCAACTCTTTCTTGATTAAAATAAATACACAACATAAACGTAGATGTGTACGATCTTGATTATTCTATACACCAATACATTATTTGCGTAAATCAGGCGTGAAGACCACGTACACAAACGATGTTCGAGACTATGTGCATGCGAACGTGCAAAGAATAAATATTTTATTTTTTTAATGAAATGATTAAGCAGCAAAAAAAGCCCTCATCCCACAAAGCGTAAAGACATACTTAATAATAATTTGCACAACAAGAATAACATTACTGTACAATATAAATCATTATTAACAAACACCTGTAATTCAAATGTATCGCCAGTATGTATATATATATATATATATATATAATGTTCACTAAAGTTGTAATGTTGCTGTAAACATGACTTTCAGATATGTACACTTTACCTCAGCACTGTGCAGCGTAAAATCGATATCCTAACTGAGAAAGCTATCATCACTTAGTTAAGAAACTGACATGAGCCCTACAGGTACCGTAAGCAACTAGTAGAGAATACAGATTGTAAACCACCTAAAGAACGCACATATTTGTGTAGAACAATTAGTAATCTCAGTAAGAAATGCACTTCTGTTTTTCCCACTACAAATTTGAATTAAAAAAAAGTTAACTTACGTTTATTGATGGCACTCTACACCGCTCATGTTTGTAGCCAGTTTTTTTTTTTTTGTTGTTGTTGGTTTTTTTTTTATAATTTTTTTAAAATGTTTGAACACAGCTGCTAAATACGTTTCAAACCTCACTCATCCTGCCCCACAGACGGAAGCTGCAACATTTTTACTTTCTGCTTTGCTCCCTGTAATGTAATATACAAGAGGGTCAACCAACCTACGGAAGGCCCCTTTTTTGATTGACAAGGACATAAGCCAATCAGAACCTTCATTAATATTAAACTGCAAAGTAAAAGCCAACCAAGAATGAACGGGTGGAGTTTGTGGGGTGTAAGTCAGTTTGCTGAGGATAGTTTATTGAACAATGCTCTGGGTCCCATGTGAGAGAGCAGGGGTGATGTCATTGGCAACCAATCAAAATACTCCAAAGCTGGACAGAGCCAACGCGAAACAGCTGCTCTTTATTTACATATAAACTGAAAAATCTAGCGGGGATAGCAAGCTTGGTCTGTTAAATGCAAGTGTACTGGGTAGTTATACAGTCTGAAACGTGCTTTCCTGCTTTGTACAAACTGTCCCCGTACCAAACACTGACGTGTTAAAAATAAAGAGGACCTGAACAAATGAACAGGCTGGCAAAGGGTTTTATCAATATTTAAAGTTTGAAATGTACAGTATCTAAAAACCTTTTTTTTTTTTTTTGCTGCAGCTGCTACTATACATAGTGTCGTTTTTTTTTTTTTTTTTTAATCAATGGACATTATGTTCTTCAAAAATACGTCATGCAAATTAAGGTATGTTAATTGACACATTCGTGCATGTACTGCTGAAAAAATTGTAGCATTTTACACTACTGCAACAACTGTATTTAAATTAAGGGGAAAAAACTGAAATGTCTAAACACGGCAAATAGTTTGTGTGTATGGTAGTACTTTTTATTATTTATTTTTCAACCTTATTATGAAGCGATGACGTTATGTTCCAGTTTTACTATATCTGTTCCACTGTATCCTAACAAGACCCATTAATAATAATAATAATAATAATAATAATAATACATAATAATAATAATAATAATCCATATTCATTAATACCACACACCCCTCCTATATATGCATTCAGGGGCTCTGATTATAATATATATGATAATTAACAAGAGGTTTGAAGTACATTTTGCTGTATTGAAAATGTACTGTATAAACAGTTAATAGGAAAATAAAAGTAAGTAAGAAGAATAGAAACCATATTAATATTATTAATAAAGGAATTATTTTATTAAAGCCTTAAAGCATTTACAACTTCTTCAAATAATTCATTATTATAGCAAATACTGATTAAAATATGCTTTGGTAATAATTAAGTCTGACAGTCTCAGTGCTTTTACATATCAAATTTCTGCTGGACTATGTGCTGAATTGCCCTGGAATTTCACAGTGTGCCAAGTAACATTGCTGGTGCTAATTCTTGATTTCTGGAAGTGTCTCTTTTATGAAATGTACAACTTGCTAGTACTGTCTGTGTTCCAAGCTAAGAGGATGCATGCTTTGCTTGGAGTGTCTCAAGAATATAATAAATTAACAACTCATATGAGCTTTCTATTTTTATGAATGCCTGCCTTAAACAGTGCTATGTATTTATTGCTACTATTATTAATACTAATGCAGAGAGCTTATTTATTCCTGGTGTAGTTCCAAGAATTCAGCAGATTAAAATATCAAAAAAAAAGGAATTTTGAATGTGGCTTTTTGAAACCAGTGAGGGAGTGTGGATAAACAGAAACATACATCCAGATATCTTGTAATAACATTACTGTACAGGGACCCAAATGAGAATCCAAATCTGGTAAAAAGTAACTTACTAGCGACCACCACACCAATAGGAATGTTTTGTTTTTGTTCAGATGTCTTTTTGTTTTCAGTATAGATTTTCCTGATTGAAGCTGTGTTGTTGTTTTTTTGTGTGTGTATGTAAGGGAATGCAGTGTAGCAATATTGTGAGGGACTAGAATGGATTAATTCTCAACTTACAGTGCCGACAGGTATTCTTCCTCTTTCTTCCACAACTAATGCAATGACAATGAATACACAAAAGCTTTTGGTCTATTAGTTTTCCTTTCTCACTCTTTTAAGTGATTGTGGATCAGAATAAATGAAATATTTTTTAAAAAATCTATTAAAAAATATTCACTCAGTCTAGCAAGTGAACATGAAAATGTGTTTCAATGGTGGCAAAACATTGAAAGGAATGCCAGTGAAATTCATTTTGCCCCCAAAATGTTGCAGTGTGTACAATATAGCTGAAGCATCATGCAGCATCAAACGTGACAATACGGGGTAAAGTGGCTTTTTATTATCTGCAGGCTGAAACGTGCAGAATACTAAAATAATGCTTTCCATCCATCCATCAGTCTTTCACACTCCAGAACTTGCAAACTAAGTAGTTTATTGTCACACCGGTACAGTAAAGCATATACAAGGATTATTGGAAACCTTTGATATTTGACCTACAGGTTAAGGTCACAGAATACCAAGCCAATGCTCTGTTTTTTACATTCTCACGATAGGACTAGAATCGGTGTTCCAATTTGGATAACATTTTGTACAATTAAACAATTGTGTTTAAAGTAAATCGTAGAATCACAAGTACTTCAAAATAGCCTTTCTTCTCCTTTTCCAAAGTAACATTCACCAAGAATCCAATAATGACCTGCTAAGGATTTACAGAGTTCATTTTAATAACACTTAATATTTTTACGGGAGGCAACACCATGACGATACTGGAGTGACGCAAAATAAATAGGATTGAATCTTATTTTTTGCGATTTCTTTGCATGACAGCTAGGGAATTAAGCAATTACAGAACCGCTTCAATGCACCGTGTCTACCAGGGTGACGCAGTACCAATATTACGGAGGAAAAAATAACACTTGCTGTTGAAAAGTACCCACAGCTTTATGACAAAGATCATCGCAATTATAAAGATGAAAGATAATATATGGGAGTCTGTTTCTTAGAAACTGGATAAGCCTGGTATGTATGATTTATTGCCATATATGTTGAAATACCATCAGAGAAGGCACTCAGAATAGCCACATCATGTTGTCAGATATGTACCAGTCTTGATCATAGTTTTGTCAATAATAATTTTTAATAGTGTTTATAGACCTGGCAGTTTTCAAATCTGTCTCATCATGTCTGTGTCGCTTTAGGTGTGTATGGTCATGTCACATATCTTGTCGCCCGGTGAAAAATCGCATTGTGTCTGGTGTATAAGTGGCCTTAACTCTACAATGCAGCCCTGGTTCCAACATGCTTTTTGAAGTGCAATAATTTTGTTATAGATACATATGTTGCCATGACCCTCCTTCTATTCTTCTGCAGTTTAGTGACAAATGTTTCTGTAGGATAAGTTTAAAAAAATGTTTTGGTATAGACACACATTTACATTCTTACTACTACCCTAATTGTCCAGTTATCGGGTCGAGCAGACCCTTTCTATTATTGTTGTCTTGGCTATAATTTCCATCTCTGCTTTTCTTGTCATTAAACACTGTGATTCTGTCACCACATGCTGCTAATTATTAGCGTTTGTCAGTCAGCTTCAGATGTTCAATTTATGTCAGAATCCTGTGCTAGTGAGGACAATGACACGTATTGGAGCAAAAATCCTCCACCTCAAGGCAAAACACCATGACACAACATAATGAGGAACCCACTGGGTCCTGCACCTGGAATAACATCAATATCACTCAAAGTTGCCTGGGATCTGTTTGTACAAACCCTGAAGACATAGAACAGCAGCAATTAAGAAGAAAGTATGGAAGGATGTATTTAAAAAGAAGCTTCTGGCTTTTCTGGGCCTTTCCCTTCTAGCCGGATATGAAGAAAAAACTGAGACGTTTCCACTTGGGAGCTCTTTGGAGATCCACTGTCAAACCCAGTGTATCGAGCCACAATGTCTGTCAAAAGATTTGAAGATATTCGTCACTTCTGTATACAATTGGTTTGCTCTGCTCCGCTCACACTCTGTTCTTGGGTCGTTTGGTCTCTTTATTACATGGCAATAAGAGAGGAAGAAACAATACACACCATGTGGCAGAGCAAGAGCCCTGCCTGTAAATAGTGTGGGTGTTTTGTATGCGTTTTGGTGGTGGTTTGGCAGGGATGGGGTTAATTCCTGTCCCGGCCAAAAACATGTGAGAATGTAGCTGTTCCAAAATGGAATAATTGGCATTAATTGGAAACAACCACATCCTATAAAAGGAGAGTCCAGGGCTGGGTTGCACCAGCTATGTGTAAGTCTTTACTAACTTTGGTTTTATACATTACTAAATTTACACGGGTTGCACCAGGTAAGATAGTTATAAACTAAGGCTTGGTTGTTACTGTTACGTTGTAAATTTTATGCATACCTTCGGGTAGGTGTAAGCTGTTCGTAGAATCACATTCCACCATGGCACGGCAACTACTAGATGAACTTCTGTTTGAAGCGTGTTTTGCAAGACTGCATACATCCTCTCAGGACCTTTATGCCCGTTTTAGATTAGACGTGATTATATTTTGAAGATCACTGATGAACTCAAAAGTAGCATGAAACATTCACCTTCCAGAAATGGAACAATTCCTCCATCTCTCCCGGTTTGCCTCGCATTAAGGTATTTCGCTACCGGATCTTTTCAAAACCTGGTTGGTGACTCGATACACGCGATTTTAAGAAGCAATCAAAAAACAAACAAGACAAAGATATTTGAATATCGGCCAACACTTTATTTAAAAACAAATACCACATAAACAATTTCTGCAAGTAACAACACAGACTCAGACCGGTATTACTATAAGCTTCATATAATAGGTGTAATGAGGACGCAATTTAATTTACTGAAATGTACAACTCGTTATAATAAACATTTCTATAAATTGTAATGTAGGTACTGGTATATTCATTAGCCTTAGATTAGGCAATATTTTTTTTTAAAGTTTCCATTGAAAACTGAATACATTTGAAAAATATATACAGTATATGTAAATGTTTTATTCAATAATAATAATAATAATAATAATAATAATAATAATAATAATAATGATACAACACTGACTGGAGAGGTATGTAAGCTCTTCATTACAGTGTTATCTGTGTGAACAGGAAACGTCTGCAGTGCCGGTATCCCGACTCAAAATGCAGATTTTAATAAATTAATCTTTAATATAAAACATTAAGAAATAAATGATATGTGTGTTCTCTGTACCCGTAATCTGTCGCCTATACTTCTAATAATAACAGTTTAAGGCCAGGCACTATGACTAGTCGGTTCTACGTTCAGGTTTAATATTATGCTGGAGTTGATTTGATCAGCAGCATCAGCACTCCAACATCCTCAGTGCTGATTGGTTACTGTAAAGGGAATACATGATCGACCTGGAGTCTCCGCTCTTAACAAACTAGCTAAGTTCTGCCTTAAGTACGTGTGGTGCAACCGAAAATAGGACAGCGCTTAGTTATCAACTAACTAGTAACTACTAAGCACTTAGTGAAGGATTTACGTGTTGACATACGTATAGCTGGAGAAAAGGTATATTAGTGGTTGAAACATACTTGAATAATGTTGTTTTTTTGTGACCGGGAAACAGCTTAGCTGTCCGGTATGGTTTAGAACTGAAATGTTTAGTTGGCACTCCTGGAAAGAGCTAGGTTTTGTTTATTTTGTTTTGTGTTTAAAGTAAACATACAGGCCTGCCCTGTTTAAAAACCTACCTGTTCTTGTGGAGTGCTGTTCCTTTTACACATGACAAGTGAACACTGTCCTGCATGTGGCATGCGCTGCCTGGTTTGTCACACACCATTGCAGAATTTAGAGCATTAGTATTGTTGTAAGTACGTTTCTATTTTTATTTGTTCTTGTTATACTTGGTTCATAAATCTCTTTGGTATACATTATTCAGGCTTTTGCATAACCTTATACAAGACATTTAACATCTTATTAAATAAAGGACTCAATAACATCTTTTTTGAGCAAATATACATTATTGCTTGTACAGGTCTGCATAAATGTATACATATTCAACAGTATTTTTCCTTACCTCCTAGCATCTATCAGTTAAATTCCAGAAGGCAATTACCATTAGGTCATTCAAGCAATGTTTTGTCATGGTGGTTCTTAAACAATTTTTCACAAACTTTACAGTTGAAAAGCTTCTCTCATTACTGCAAGATGTCACTGGAAGTGTCAGGACTAGCTGGTATAGCTTTGCAATTTGGCTGTATGCATCTAGTATGTTACTGTTGCTCAAAAAGAGATAGATGTCTTTCAGTGTCGTAGGCGGATGTGACTGTCTCAAGTCTGTGGATGAGAAGTTTATATTCCTGCTCTGCCATCTGTGGATCTACATCTCCTATATAGTAAGCCTCAGTTTGCAGATTTTTTCAACTGAAGGAGGTGTTAGGCTACTTATGTGTTTTAGTAGAGGCAATGCTTCAGTTATAAACATCTCAGTGATACTTTCAATGCATAGCTCTCAAGTTGTAAAATAGAATTTGATGTGAATTGTATCCTTTGAACTAAGTACAGTTTTATTTTGCCACATGTGGTCTTTTGGATACTTTTCTTGTTCTCTGTTCCTCCTAAAAAATTTTTAAAAATTTTAAGCAAACTGTTCAGTTTCAATCCACAACTCTTGATATGTTTCATCAGATCTTAGAGTCTCTAATTCAGATTTGCAGTCCTCAATCGTTTGTTGCTGTACTGATGTCCATGCACAGGCGGATTAAGACTTCTTGGCACCCCCCCCCCCCCCCCCCCCCCCCCTTAAAACAGCAGTAAAATGCATGAATAGGCGCTTGTAGAACGTTTATCTGCTCCATTAATATAAAGCAAATCATATCACAATACATACAAAAAACTAAATAAAATGCCTGTATGTGCATTCGGAAAAACACGATTACAAACCCACATTTGTTAGCCCACTGCCCTATACAAAAAAATACTCTATACCGGCCTCCTGACCAAAACTTAAATAACAATCATTGCGCTTAAGAGCCATAATACCTCCAAACAACATATATCATTATTAAAGGAGGCGACCTCAGCAACCTTCCTTAATGGAATATTTTACCAGAAAACACTTGACCCACAGCAGAATAAAGTTGTTCAAAAGGAAAAAAAGTGCTAAAATAAGATACATGTATATAACACGATATAATACATGACCTGTGAAACGATAAAAAAATTAAATGAAATGTGTAGTTAATTAAAAAATGAACTATAGTTACCTACATTTCAAGTTTTTTGTGTAAACTAGTGAATAATACAATGTTCTTTAAATACTGGGATAGCAGCGCTACTGCTTCAAATATTTCATAAATCTCCACAGTTTATATTCTCACTAAATAGTTACATCCATGACTCCGTGCACTCAAGTCAAATATCTTTTCAAAACTAAATAAACTTAGCAAGTAACTGTATTGTTTAGCAAGTTCACACAGATAGCCATTTACAACAACACACACACTCTTAGCATCTGACCAATCACACATCACTCATTTGCATATTAAAGACCCGAGGTGCTTGTGTGTGTGTTTAGTTTGTGGGAAAACAGACGTAGTACTGTATTTGATTTGACAGCAGAGAGCTCTTTCCGCGACAAAATTCGGATATACTTACAAACACATGGATAGTGTATTCATCCATTATTATGTTATATTAAAGTATTTATTTATTGCTACATTTTTGCTATATTTATTTAGTACTATATTTTGATCCACCAGTTGCAGTGAGTTTTACTGGAGGCCCCCTAAGTGACTGGGGCCCCTGGACATGGGCCCCATGGGCCTGTGCGTTAATCCGCCCCTGTGTCCATGCCACTTGCCTGAAGATATTTGGACACCACACCTGTCATTGAAATAATTTTGCTGAATGCTATCGGATAAAAACTGACTCAATTGTGGGAAAACAAAGCTTTGCAATTATCAGTTCTGCTTAACCGTCTTGTACTCATTGATTTCAGAGCTGGCCATGTCTCTTGGTAGAATTTTCCATAAGTGTGTACAGCTGTTAAGTGACTCCAAAAAAGTTACGACTGCAAGTAATCTTGCAGCATGTGTCAACAACAACCAGATGTAATCTATGTGCACATCAGTGTACAAAATATGCTTTATTGCACAACTTGCGGATTCCTGCCTGAACACCTCTGTATGCGCCTGACATAGCTGCACAACCATCATATCCTTGGCCCCTTACATTGCAGATGTTGAGTCCATGGTGCCCCAGAGTCTCACAAAAGATAATTTGCCAAACCAGCACCGGTTGTAATTTTTGAGTGAACTACATGAATCAGAGACTCTTGTATTTCTGGTTCTTTAGTAACATACCGTATTACAGCTGATCTTGCTGGCAGAATCAGAGTTGTGTCTAAGCAAACTGAAAAGTATACAACCTGCTTCACTTCCTCAGTGACTGTATTTCTCACCTGACTGGCAACACACAAGATCATCTCATTCTGACTTTGCGCTGAGAGCTAGTTTGAAATACCTTTAGGGTTCCTCTGTGCTGAATCTAGGTGTTCCTTAAGCACTGGGTCATAGCGTGCAACTAATGTGGCTATCTCCCTAAACACCACTTTGTTACTTGAATCATTGGATTCATCATGGCCTCGAAAATGGCAGTCTTAAACAGGCAAGGGTAGCAGCGATGTCTACCAGTCTTATTCCTGATTTATGCCTATTCTCCTGCTCTCTTGTTCTTAATTCTAGTTGCTGAGCTAATTGTGCTGATAGCTGTTGATCTGCAGACATTTCTGATGTCAAAAACAGTTGCCATTTATGAACATTTTCTTCATGTTGCTGACTGCTGTTATGCTTTGTTAGTCCTCTTCTGGCCTCTAATGCAACTTTCCAGTCCCGGAAACCATCTAAAACAAAAGATTTGTCATACTTTGCTGTAGCTGATCCAAATATTCTACACGGAAAGCAAAAAGCTGCATTTTTGATCATGTTGAGCTCTAGCCAGTGGTATTTCAGAAACCAGTTACTGTTAAAATATCTTTGCTTGGTTCCACACAAAGTGTAAGGGTAAGCATCTAAAACAGTTTGAATGGGACTGTGACAGAGATCGAATGATTCTTGGTGTTAGATCTCCCTCTCGACCTCTGAGGGCACTGTGTAAAAGGAACAGAGTACCCTTAACTAAATGCCACAACAATTTATTCCTTAGGGTAGGTGGAAGTCAGTCATTTAGGAAAGGGGTGGAGCTACGGTATCCAAACTCAAATGACCCAGATGGTAAACGGCGTGGCATCCAAGGATTGGAGGAGCAGATGCACTCGTTAACCTAGGGGTCATGAGCGAGGATATAAATAGGGGACATAGCCTACGTGATTTGTTCCTTTTGTGAATGGTTAGAAAACAACCTTAAAGGAGCCCCTGCATGTAAAAACTGTGAGTGTTCTGTTTTGTAAACGTTGTTTGTTTGTTTAGTTTGTTTCAAGATTACTAGCATGATCCGGTGCTGCAGCCGCAGGCCAGCATTAAACCCGGACACCAGCACTTCACTTTGCACTAAGAACTGTCTTTTCACCACAAGCACTTAATTCACGCACCATAGGAACTGTGTTTGGGTCTTTGTGTTTTGTGTGGGTGATAAAACTGGACTTTTTGGTTGCGGGTCAAACCCGTGGGATTTTACAAACCAAAGTGATACACACCGCTGTAATCACTTCCATCATTATTATTTACAGGTGTTTGCCATAAGGCTCTGGACATTGTAGTAATTTATCAATAAACACCCTTGCAGCTGTTTGTAATTGTCCATGTGATTTGTACCTGCACTGCACTCACCTGTATCCATTCACCACTTTGCCACAGGGTCCCTTTCTGATCTACTCATCCCTTGCAAATCAATCTTTTGACACAATAAAAGAAATTCCTGTTGTGTCTGTTTCTGATAAAAAAATTAAATAAAAATAAAACTGCTTACTTGTGTGTGTATTGCACTGTCAGTAAATATTCTCACAACTTAAGCTTTTTGCAGAGTCCCACTTAACAGTTTAAGTACTTGAATTTAGAATTTACCCCAAACAATAACATTGATTGAAATTATTTTAAAGTTCCAGAATTAATTTCTGAAAGTATTACTGTTGTGAATTGGCTACATATCGTGATACTAGTCACGTGGAGGTGAAGTAGTCACGGTTTCAAACTTTTCGCAGACGGCAAGCCAGAAACACGCAGCTTTTTTTTATTTCTTTTCGTTGTTTGCTATCTCTTCAATATGTGCTGAAATATATTTTGGAAAGAGGAACAATTTAATACAAGAATAAACACATTTATTATTTTAAAAAGGGTTAGTCTCACTGTGATTTATTGAGTTTTAATGTCAGAATCGGTGCAATATTACTGTCAGTAGTCCCAGTTGAAAGAACACAGTAAAAAAAATATATAAATAAAATTAAACACAGCAGTGGCTGTACAATCCTACTAATATTATTAGTCACATTAGTACAATCTTGTGTAACTAGAGCTGCTGTTGGTCAGGGAGGTATTAATATTAACATACACTAATAGCACTGTCTACTGGCACAATTTTGCCCGCGTCACAGATGTAAAGGATTATGCAGTACATGAATATCTCTGCAAAGCTATTCAGAATTTAGGAAATCTGGCATTAAAATATCTACATGTTTTCAAATAAAATACATGTCTTTTTGCCTTGCTGAAACAGTATGTTTAATTTGTTTACAGTGATGTTAAATGGCTAAAGTTTTTCCAGTGTGGCTAAAAAATGTTAAGTTACTTTAGCCACAGTGAGTAACTAAATGAAAGTCTTAGAGGGAACGTAAAGTGTTACTATAATTTACATTATACATTTATTTTAACTATTTAACTGTACATTATGAACATAATTTTGTAGCAATCTTTGCCAAACTTGTATTATTTAATCCTAGCCTCCTATAAATGTTTTTGAATGCATTTTGACTATAATCTTCGTTTTAATGTGTGCTTATTACTGGATTATGATGACCCTCTGCATGTGCCTACACTTGGTTTCATATAAGGTAATGGTGCAGATATTGGAGCACATGATTCTAGTTGATATTAAACTCAGTTCTGACATATCTTTATTATAGGCTTGTGACAGAAATACAGTAATTCGGTTGTAAATCACCCTCCTGACCTGTGAGGGCGCTAAGCAGCGAAAACAGAGTTCTTTGGACGGGTTGGCCTGACAGTTCTTTCCCAGGGTTCAAGGGAAGTGGGTCAGCCAGGAAGGGGGCGAGACTTCGTTGCAATAACGCATTGACCTGGAAGGAAAACAACGTGGCAGCCGCAGATTGCAGAGGCGGTTGCACTCATTTACCAAAGGGTCATGTGTGACAGCATAAAAGGGGACAGAGAATCGTAATCTGTTCCTTTGTTTTGGTTTGTGTAAAGACCCTGTTCCTAATCATAAAAAGTACCGTGAGTGTTTTGTTTGTTTTGTCTTGTAATTGTCTTGTCTTGTCTTGCACATTACCAGATAGCTAACACAGTTCCGGAGCTGTCGCCTAGGGCCAGCACTAAGCTGGAACGGCACTTCACCAACAGTCACTAAATAACCTGTATCACCCACCACATGCACTACTGCACACACCTAGGACTGGTGACCGTGTATGTATTTTTGTGGGTCAGGTATTGTGTTTATTAGTTGGGACTGCAATCCCGTTATTGTTTACCCCGTGCAGTACACATTGCTGTGTATTGCCGGGGGATTATTGTTTTGGTCACCAGATCTGGAATAAAAATAAAGTTCATTGTTGCAAGGCTCTGTCTGTTTAATTACCACACTGCATCACTCCTGCACCTGTTCCCACTCAGCCACTTTGTCACAAGGCTTTATACCTAAATGGGTATTTGCTGATACAGTATATGCTATTAAATTCTATAATTTATAAAGTGCACAGTTGGGAAGTACCAGGTTTTACATCAGCTGTAAATTTAACCAGGTGTTTACAAGTAGGCTACTACAAAACACTTTCCACATCCCAGTAAAAAGGGCTAACAGAGAACCCTGCTGAATACGTAAGCAAAACAAACAAAACAGTCAGTCTTGCCGCTTTTGGTATCTGTTTCTCGCTTTGTTAAAATTGTAGTAGGCAAATGCTTTATCCATCTTACTGCAGCCATTACCTGAGATGAAAACCAGTCCAGGCATATACAGAGAGTCATCATAATGATCCCAAACTATTTTTTTTTTTTTAAAGGCGTGGATCCCTGGATTTTAATGTTATTGATAAATCCCTGCAGTCAACAACCCGGTGGTCTAATAATTCTGATGTGGCTATGTGAAGAAACACAGTACTGCGAAGTGAAATGTGAATTGCGCTGTTGCGCGGCTTAATAATGAACAAAATAAAAGGTTTAAACAGAAAACAGCACACGGCACTTGAGGCCAAAATAAATAGACAAACAAAACGGATTAACACTAAACAAACAGTGGACTAACAGACAAACAAACACAGTGAGTCAAAACAAATAACAATTATTCTTTTAGTTTACATTTTTTTAAATTCTCTCCTCTCCACACCCGTTCTCCACTCACCGAACACACAACCCCGAGTGAGTAAAACACCATCTATATATACTGTTGTGCCAGGATTCAATTACTAATTCATTATTCACTTGAATCCCAGCACGTGAATCAATTTGTGCAAACTCATGCTCACATACTATTAAATACAATACAATTATACATTTTAAACACTCGTGCTCATTACCCGCATTATATCCTGTGTACCAACTTCAATACACCAACATTAACACACCACACGCAACATATAACTCACAAATGCACACAGGGGCAGGGCACATTGCCACAGGCTATCAGAATGGAAATAAGATTTATGTCTTTACCTTCTATAATGCTTTGGCAGAGTGCTGGAGATAAGCAGTGACATTGGGTGGTAATAGCTGCTTGGGATCTGGATGCTGTCGCAGTAGCCATGTTGTATGTTGGGTTGTTGGCTGTGAGGACGTTGGGGGGGGGGGGGGGGGAGGTGACTGGAAGTAGATGCAGCAGCTGAGGCTGTAGTTGCAGAGGCAAGGATAATGGCTGCGATGGCTTCTGTGACTGGATGTAATAATGTTTTTATATCTTTAAATATCTCCTGGTGCAGATTGTAAACAGTATCAGGTTGTGCTGGACTTGTCTGTTGTGGAGCATTGCTATACACTGGAATGGCATTCATGGGGACGGAGGGGCGTTTGCTTTTGCTGGAGGTTGTCTGATTGCTGGCTGCCAGACAAGAGGGAATCACCGGTTTGGCTCAGAGATCTGAGCAGAGGATATAAAATAATGTCAGATGATCGCTTCCTGCTGGGATGGTGTGGCAAAGTGGTTGATAGTGTGCAGGTGCAGGTGATCAATGAACAGACAGACAATTATAATCCAGGTCCAAAGTTTGTTTAATGATATTTTTGTGTCCAGTGTCTGACGGCAAAACAAACAGTAAACAATAAATGATGTTAAGTATACAGCAGCGTGTATTACTTAATTTGTAATCCCCGGATTTGTCCCAAAATAATAGTCCAGTTTTTATTATACACCCACACAAAACACAAAACACATACACAAGTCTGTTAGTGCGTGAATTAGTGCTAGTGGTGCAAATACAATTATTGGTGATACAAGTAAAGTGCTGTTCCGGGTTTGTGCTGGCCTCTGGCGACAGCTCCGGAATGTGTTGGCTGTCTAGTGATAGCAAACAACAAATAGACAGAACAAACAAACATTCACGATACGGATACACGAAACACAGGTCCTTCCAGGTCACTTTTCATAAACCAAAACGAAGGAACAGATTACGATTCTCCGTCCCCTTTTATGCTATCACACATGACCCCTAAACGAGTGCAACCGCCTCTCCAATCTGCGACTGCCATGTCGTTTCCCTTCCGGGTCAATGCGTTATTGTAATGGAGTCTCGCCTTCATCCAGACTGGCCGACTTCCCGACCCTGGGAAAGAACTGTCAGACTAGCCCGTCCAAAGAACTCTGTTCTCGCTGCTTAGCACCCTCACAGGTCGGGAGGGAGATTTACAACCAAGAATCATTGTCTTTATGTCACAGATGGATATACCTTTATCAAAAAGAGTTTGCAGGATTTTTGCAATCTTTATAATGAAGTGGTTGTGGTGCTGAGCTGCGGCGCCTGGATCTGTGAAGCTGCTGAGGTGGAAAGAGGCTGCTGGCTTTCGTCTGAGTCTGAAGAGAAGAAGAGGATCTGGCTAGTAGATATGGTAATGGGCTTTTTACTATTACTAGCAAAAAAGAGAGAGGTCTTGCTATGTCCTGTTCAAAAACTGAAACACTGGCTTTAAGTAGGTGGGTTAAGTGATTAACATATAGGGTGTTAATGTATAAATCAAAATGTGTTAATTGATTAATAGGGTATAGCTGAAGCCCCTGCTTCCATCCCCCGAACCTTGCCTAAAGGCTTACATATAATAAGTGCATGTTTCATTTTTGTAAAGTAGGCTGTAATATATTATATAGTATATTACATAAATAAACTCCTTTCCAATATATGTGAATCCTTATGGTACTTTGAAAAAGGTGAGGACAGGGGCTATTTTGACCAACTTGTGATGCACTGATTTACTTCAAGCACAATAAGAACCAAGTTCATACCTCTGTTTAATTCTACAAAATGTTATCCAATTAGAATCATCGGTTCTCTATTACAAGTGACCCTAAAACACCTCTCTTGTACAAGGTGCTAGCTCATTTTGAATGGAAGGCTTATGCTGCAGAAGTATATGGTCCTTCAATAGAACCAACTTAATTTCTTGGGGGCTTCCCCACTGATGATGGAAATGATAATGAGGCTTGGGAACCCATTGATATGAAAAATAGTGAATACTGGCCAACTCAGATATTTTTGATGGAAGGAATACCTAATAAAATAGCCCCATGAGATGCATGAACATAATAGTTAGCAGTCCAGAATCACTGCTCCCTGTGGGAAACTCTCTAAAAGGGGAAGAGGCAGGCATTTACCTAGCTTAAAGTGTGGATGTCAGAAGTGTACAACTGGGCTGCCACAAGCAGAACCAAAAACACGTCTTGCTTGTAAAGCATGTTAAAGCATTGCAAAGTCATATTTGAAATGATGTACAAGGTTTATCTTTTTCTCATTTGAATGTTGAACCAGGCAATGTGAAGAGAATTGAATGTATGGGTGTAATGTAGATAATCCAGTTAAGCGGGCTTATCTGGGAAAATGACAATGCAAAAATGGGAAACCGGCTAGCAGGGTTCAAATTTTTTGCCGATATCAGGCATTTAAAACTGCCACCCACATTTGCGATGCTCAGCGAGGTATTCTGGACCCTGTGGTTGCTTTTACAGAACCACTGAGAGCAGAACCGGACAAAGAGTTTCAATCCTGCTGGGAGCAGTCTGATATTAAAAAAAAACATTGTTACAAGTAACTGTTAAGCCAGTGCTATGATTTACTGGGCCCTGGTGCAAGACTGTGAAGTGGACCATATCTGTTCTAGCATCATGGGGATGCTGTTTGTGCATTGTGATGTTTTTTTTCAGACAAAGTTCCAAGCAGTAGTTATATCAATATGTAATAAACTATAACATTAATATTATGGTCAAATATATTAAATCTTGCTATACAGACAGTACAGACCATCCTAAATAGAGGCTACATTTATTGTATTTTGCCAGTATTGCATGTACAGTTGTGTAATTTACATATAGAATACAGTTAATTTTTTGCATCTCCCTATATAATTAAACCATTTTGCTTCATAGTCAAACAAAGCCTGCTGAATAATGTTACATTAACATATTGCATTACAATCATACCTCTTTGTAGTTTTCCATACTGACAATTAATTGACAATTAAAAAATTATTATTATTTATTTCTTAGCAGACGCCCGTATCCAGGGCGACTTACAATTGTTACAAGATATCACATTATACATTATACAGATATCACATTATTTTTACATACAATTACCCATTTATACAGTTGGGTTTTTACTGGAGCAATCTAGGTAAAGTACCTTGCTCAAGGGTACAACAGCAGTGTCCCCCACTGGGGATTGAACCCACAACCCTCCGGTCAAGAGTCCAGAGCCCTAACCACTACTCCACACTGCTGACATATTGTGACATATTGAAATCCAACATGAAATACTGTACTACTATCATGCTGCCTTCTGGTATACGTTTGTGATATCTTTCTGTAGTTTCTTTGATTACATGTTAAATAAAACATCTAAATGATGTTAATCTATTTTTTTAATTGTCTCAATCCAACAAAAAGAAAATGCAGTTGATGCAAAACTTCTGGCCATAGCTGTACCTGTGGAGCTTCACCATGTTTCACTGTGTGCAGACCGGGCTGTTCGACTGAACATGTTCCACGGCAGGAAGGTGGAACGGTTTTGCCAAATCTGGTTGTTCAGTTCTGTTTGGTCTCACAAAATTATGCCTTTAGGATCACATCTCCCAACAAAGCAATCACATGACTTTAACACTGACCCATTGCCAGAGCTCTTTGCTGCATCCCGCCTCCAGATAAACAATCTGTCATCTGTGATTTGCGAATTTGAGTTTTGATTGACAGTCCACCAATACTACCTTGCTACAGTTTCTTTTTCTAATCACAGTAGATTAGGCGGCACCTCTATATTTTTTACGTCTAGTCAGTAAAATGGGATCAGAAAAATAAAAAAAATAATTGACTTGGTGCTGGGCCTCCCCAAAGGCTAGGCCTGGGTGCAGTTGCACCCCCCCTGACGCCGGCCCTGTGTTAAGGGCAATAATATTATAATATTGTAAAACTACTGGTTTAGAAATTGTTGAACAAGCAAAAATATTATTGCAGAAATCTGTGTTAGCCTAAAATGAGAACACTGACAGAACAGGTGCTTTAAATCTGTCTTTATACTTTTATCAAATGATAGAACTCCATGGTACTGGCGAAATATGTTATTAGCTTTAGAGATGACCTCATAATTTTAGAGATAAAGGCTATCTAAAAAGCCAGATGTTTTATTTTTAATTAAGCCTTCTGATGCATGAATCAGAGAAAAATTCTTATAAGTATCGGGGCAAAACTGCAGTTTATCACTCTATCCATTTAAACGTTAATAAACCAAAGAAGTAAATATATACTCTGATTCATTAAACTTTGAATAAACTTAGTCTGTGATTATTCTTGATTGAAGGTTGTCTGGGTATGTGAAAATCTGTAAACTGGTACATGAACAATCCACTGTAGGAGTTTAAAAGATCTATTTGCCCTCCTATCAGCCTCCCCTGGTTCTATTAAAGAATAAAATAAGTGACATCTCTCCCATTGTGAGAATGCTGAAAACAGAACCAACTTGCTATTCTCTGACCTTGATCTGAATGTCAAGTATCAATGGTTTCCCACAATCAATCCTTGTATATGCTTTATAATAATAATAATAATAATAATTTATTTCTTAGCAGACGCCCTTATCCAGGGCGACTTACAAGATATCACATTATTTTTACATACAATTACCCATTTATACAGTTGGGTTTTTACTGGAGCAATCTAGGTAAAGTACCTTGCTCAAGGGTACAGCAGCAGTGTCCCCACTGGGGATTGAACCCATGACCCTCCGGTCAAGAGTCCAGAGCCCTAACCACTACTCCACTCTGCTGCCCTGCTTTAGTCTGCCTGTGTGGCAAAACCTCCATAACCTACATAATTGTGAGTAGATGGACGGACAAACAGACAGTTTGAAAGCATAATTTTAGTATTCTGCACCCCGCAAAGCATTCACTAGTAAAGTGAGTAAAATGAAAAGATGAAAAGTTGAACTGCAAGACGAAAATGGAAGCAGTGGAAATGGAGCGGGCGGTAATGAAGGTTTGCTGATAGATTATAAAACCTTTACAGACTACACATTTAAATAACAGTTGCAAACACTGGATGTTTCAGTGTCACAAGACATGCTGAGGTTAAGGAAGTCCTGTGGTTGTTATCAGCTGTCACAGGTGCACAGCAGCCTGGGAGTAAGCCATCGTTGCCACAACCCCTATATGCAATCTTGAGCATAAGCATGCTGCCAGCAGAGCCATGAAATTAACACATGCACTCAGCACTGCAGGTCAGCTGCGTACTGGGTGTTTTACGCATTGAAAAAAATATTAATTAAGCATGATATTTAAATTGAATGCATAAAGATAACGCTCAGTAATTGTGCTGCACAATTGAGTTTGCATGTTATCAAGCTTCTTGTACTTTGTTGGTTCCCGGTGTATCAATAGTCAGTTGTTAATATACTGCAAGTGGCAGCTAGAGAATGGATCATACAAATACCGGGAAGCTAACTGTAGCAAGGCTAGGAATTGCCAGAAACATGTGACCAATAAGTCTGGGTTTCAATAAAAAAGTAAGGTTGAATACATTCACTTGCAATGCCTGTTTGTGACTGGGGAAAGCGAATGGATTTTTGATCTTCAGGATTTCTCAGCACGGTCTTAGTCCCCCTCAACTTACCTACCAATTTAGCTGAATTTTTGGAAGGTAAATCTATATAATAAATACAATATTCTGTGTTTGGAAAGTCACAATGCTTTATATTGCTATAGCAAGACTATCAATAAGAAATACAATATTATCAATTTATTTGCATTAGTGCAGTATCGGTACAGTTCTCTTTAAAGTTTTTAGTATTAATATTATTATTTGTTTATTTAGCAGACGCCTTTATCCAAGGCAACTTACAGAGACTAGGGTGTGTGAACTATGCATCAGCTGCAGATTTACTTACAACAATGTCTCACCCGAAAGACGGAGTACAAGGAAGTTAAGTGACTTGCTCAGGGTCACAGTGAGTCAGCAAGTGAGCCGGGATTTGAACCGGGGACCTCCTATAGGGAATGTGTCTGTTGACATGGAAAGGGAAAGCACAAGAGACTGAGAAAGGCAGACTTACAGAAAACCAAAAATATGTAACCTAATACTAATACTAGTGGGAGGAGACTCGGTGAGGACTAAATAAGACCAAGTTTTTGTACAGTAGTTCAGATTAACACTGCAGTTAAAATGTAAGGCTGTAGTTAATGCATACCCCATAAGTTAGCATTATAGTATGTACTGTATTTATTGGAAGTACTCATTACTTCAAGGTGCAGATGTTGCATTTTACTCACCCAAAATACAGTTGACACACTTGGGCCTGATTTTCCAACTTTAGTAAAGGTGTTTACTCATAAGTAAGGGCTGTTTTGAGTAAATGTACACATTTTTACAATTTTCCAAGGTAAGTAAAGTTTTTCGTAAACTGACTTCCAGCATGTTAGGCCAAGTTTCACGTAATTTCAATGTGTAAATGTATACCATTGAAGTTAATGGTGTAAATGTACGGATATTATATAAACCCCTGCTGAAACTGAGAAAAAGGCAAGATGGCTTTGTTGCTTTTGTAGCAGAGGAGGAAAGAACAACAGAGGAACAGACCATACCCTGCTGAACGAATTGTTCGTTCCAGGGTCACCTTTATGGTTGCCACCAATGAACACATTTTGAGGCATTATCGGTTTGATAAGAAAACCATTTATGATCTTTGTGAATAACTTAAGGCAGATTTGGAAGCTTCCACCAATAGAACACACCCAATTCCAGTTTTGACCAAAGTCACTGGCCCTACATTTTTATGACTATGGACTAGCACAGATGTCAAATGCTGTAAGGCAGGGAGTATTCCAGTCTTCGGTATGATGTAACTGAAGCCTTGATAAAAAGAGCTCCTGCTTTTATTAGATTCCCACTATCAGTGGCTGAGCAATGTTGTGATAAGCAATAAAAGAAGAAGCGAAAGATAAGTTGCAGGCTTCTTGCTTTCGAGTCCAGATAAATGTAGTTTATTGAAGATAAAAGTTCTGAGTTGCAAAGTTACAACCAGACATCTTAAAGGTTACATGGTGACAACAGTTTGCAGGTATACTCTCTCCAAGCACGGATCAGAGCAATACAAAGTACATTGAGCGTTCTCCAGTTTAAATGTGGTTTCTTGTGACTTCATGTTTTTCCTTAAAACCAATCACAAGAGAACACATTTCCAAGTTTTTACAATCCTTACATCAAAAGATTCACATCCTACATGGCCTACAGTTTCAAATGCTATCTTGTACTTCTTCCTAAACTGAGGCCTATACCTTTTGTTCATTTTCTTAAATCTTTGATGGGAGGAAAGAGAGAGATAGCTTCCTGGAGTTCTCTTAAGTTTCCACCATGAGAGACACCTGTTGTGTCAGATGTGTCACCGCTCTGGTACACCTCTTACAGGAGACAATAGTCATAAAAACTGGTTGAGTTCTCATGGAATTAGCTCTCACTGATCTCCATTTGTTTTTCCCACGATTAACAAGAAACATTGCTTCATTCTATACTAAATCTAAAGTCTTATCAATTTACTTATTTCTAAATAAATGTATTCCTACAAGCAACAGCAAATTACATTTTATTTTTATCAAGATGCAGGAATTCCTTGAACTAACTGATTGTACACATGTAGCAATAAAACCTCCCGCAGTGTCTGAAGCTGTTTTTAGAAACAAGAGAAAATTCCACTCCTTAAATGTCTAGTTTATTTGCGATGCTCATTGCTGTATCAGAAATGTATTTGCTAATTTCCCTGGATCGTGTCATGATTCTTTAATTTTACAACAGAGTGAAATTTGGAGAATGTTTGAGAGTGGAGAAATCATGGATTGCTTCATGACATTATTAGCATATTGTTATATTTAATTACTTGTAATTATGTATCTTTAACTTAACAATTCTGCAACATGTTGTATGTTATCTGTTGCAGGTGACAATGGCTATCCTTTAAAGAAGTGGCTTCTGACTCCAGTGACTGGTCCTACAAGAGCTGAGGAAAGATATAATGAGGCATATAGAAAAACAGGAAGCAAAATAGAACATATCTTTGGTATGCTTAAGCACTGCTTTGGTTGCCTAAAAAAAGAGAACAGAAGCATACAATGCGTGCCAGAAACATGTTGCTAAATAATTCTGGTGTGCGCTATGTTGCACAAGATAGCAATAATTAGAAATGCCCCACAAATTTGGCAGATGAACAGAAGACAAATACCAGCTTTGGAGGACCCAGATGTTCAGCCTAACAGAGATCAACTACCCATGCAAGCCACACAAATCAGACAGAAAATAATAGAAAATGTATTTTCATAAAAAAACACTTGTAATAAATAATAAAAAAGACCAAAAACAATTTCAGTTATTTTAGACACAGTTTATTTTAATTTGGCATGGCTCAGTGCTGGCAGGATGCAGACTGCTTATTTCTCTCCATCTACTCCATAGTTCTTGTGAACTCGACGACCGCAGGTACTCTTGAGTGTGTGTCTGGTATGGGTGCCCGTGAGAGTGACCGCCAGTGTGTGTCTGGTTTGGGTGCCCGTGAGAGTGACCGCCAGTGTGTGTCTGGTTTGGGTGCTTGTGAGAGTGACCGCCAGTGTGTGTCTGGTTTGGGTGCCCGTAAGAGTGACCGCCAGTGTGTGTCTGGTTTGGGTGCTCGTGAGAGTGTCCAGCAGCGTCTGTCTGGTTTGGGTGCCCGTGTGTCTGGTTTGGGTGCCCGTGAGAGTGTCCTGCAGTGTGTCTGGTTTGGGTGCCCGTGAGAGTGTCCTGCAGCGTGTGTCTGGTTTGGGTGCCCGTTAGAGTGTCCAGCAGTGTGTGTTTGGTTTGGGTGCCCGTGAGAGTGACCACCAGTGTGTGTCTGGTTTGGGTGCCCGTGAGAGTGACCGCCAGTGTGTGTCTGGTTTGGGTGCTTGTGAGAGTGACCGCCAGTGTGTGTCTGGTTTGGGTGCCCGTAAGAGTGACCGCCAGTGTGTGTCTGGTTTGGGTGCTCGTGAGACTGTCCAGCAGCGTGTGTCTGGTTTGTGTGCCCGTGTGTCTGGTTTGGGTGCCCGTGAGAGTGTCCTGCAGTGTGTGTCTGGTTTGGGTGCCCGTGAGAGTGTCCTGCAGCGTGTGTCTGGTTTGGGTGCCCGTTAGAGTGTCCAGCAGTGTGTGTTTGGTTTGGGTGCCTGTGAGAGTGACCGCGTGGTGTGTGCTTAAATCAAAAGGATTTGAAGAACAAGAACCAAGCGTGTCGTCTCCGTCCTTTCTGCTTGCCTGTGAAACGCTACAATATACAGTGGTTTGCAGAAGTATTCACCCCCCTGCAAAGTTTTCACATTTTGTTGGCACCTGAGCGTAGACCACAACGCTTTCAAATTAGACTTTACATGTAGAATCTACACAAACTACTCCACGTTGATTAAGTTAAAAAATGCATATAGAATATAAATAAGTAAGATTTCTAAAGAAAAACAGAACAGATTAATCTCAGTTGCATAAGCTCAGGTGCAAATAATTTCTTTGAAAGGTCACACAATTAGTGAAATGGTTTCAGCCTGTGTGTACTCAAAGTGGTTTAACTTGTAGATAACTTCCCTTAGGTATATACAGACTTTCAAGCAGCAACTCACATAGTGATTCAACAAAGCAACCATGAAGACCAAGAAGCTTTCGAAACAAGTCAGGGATAAAGTGGCAGAGAGGCACAGAACAAGAGAACGGTACAAAAAAATTGAGTGGGTTCCTTTGTGTTACATCACTGTACCTGAGAGGTTACTGTAAGGTAATAGATCGAGCTGACTGACAGACATATCTCTTATAGGCAAGAGCAGCACATAGGATAGTTGCATATCTTCATGCCTAATTCATTATTTGATGGGTAGCGAACTTCTTTAAATGTCTCAATATGTCAAAATAAGGCTAATTTTAATTCAGCACTGTGATGAAACCTGAAATGCCTGTTTAATTGGCATGCACTATTAAGTTATTGTGTTATTGTTTTTGGGAACCACCTAAAAAAACACAATGGTAAATGAAGGCTCCCATGAATGATCTGCATTTTTGTTGGTGAGGAACGCTGCAAAAGTTGTTCTTTGTGGAGAGAACTTTATACGCATTCATAGTGCTAGGAAGTGAAGTGCAATACTTATTTTATCAGTAGTGCTTCTTATATGCCATTTAAAGCAAGTATTATTTTAGGTTTAACTGTATTGTCGTGTAAAGATTCTGAGATATTGCCCTCAACTAGCACACTTACGGTTCAAGTTTAAATCAGTATACCATCGTGTGGCAGAACACCATTAATTATGAAATGACATGAAAAATATATAAATGTAATCTAAAAGTTTCTGATAACATATATAAGGCTATAATTTAAAAAAAAATGTTAAACTGTTGTGAAAATATCACAAGAAGCGCAGTACAACTTTTCAGGAAACCATTTTATTGACTGAGCGGAGGAGAAGAATTTGCTTTTATATAGACAGGACTGAAAATAATGTTTGTCCTGATAAGTCAAGTACATACATTATAATATGATAACAAATAGACAGGTTTGACATTAACCAGTGGCTATGGAGTTTTATTGCAATAAGAAAAAAGAAAGTGTATATTTTAATGCCCCAGACTGCATTATTTTGTTTATTTCATTTATTCACTTTGTGCCCGCAGTTAAACAACATATAGATGAAAAGTTCTTATTGATCATCCAGGACACTTTACAATAAGGGATGGGGGGGGTGGGGGGTTCAAAAAGTAGCATTATTGTAGCAAATACCTACTATAGTACAATGGACCAAGAAAGCAGCTTACCGGGAAATGGCTTACCCACCCGTGAGCAACAGTGTAATCGTGGGGAGATTGCAGGGCCCTTACAAAATTGGGCATACAGAGGGCTCCTCGATTTAATATTGAGGAAAACTATACAATAGTCCAAGAAGTCATGAAAAAAAGAAAATACCTACTCGGCAACACTAATGTAAAACCGTCTTTAAAGAAAAACAATGGGAAAACATTGCCAAAACTGTTTCTGCTCTTGGATACCATCGCCAAACATCAGCAGACAAAAGCAGTTGTATGATCTTAGAATGTCAAGACAAGCACATGTCTCCCTTAAACCTCCTGCAAAAAATGCCTGCAGCTCCAAAATATTTATGTGGAGACCTGCCAAGGGGGGTTCCATACCCCTGTTGCCCCCCTGTCATTCCACACAGAGCCCCAGCCGAGGCTGGATACATCCATGGTGATGACCGCCCTTCTGGTGACGCTGCCTAGAGCTATGCCTAGGTTTAGATGGGCAGGCTGTGTCTACCAAGAGAGCACCTTTAGACAGTGGTGAGACACTCACTAGGTGGCAACAGCTCAACATGGGCTGAAAAGCCCTGCTGTTGAACCAGGCTTGGACAGGGCATAGGCACAGGAGACCCAAAGGAAGGGTCTGGGAAGCTGCTGCCATCAAGACCAGAAGTCTCTGGAACGTCACTACTGTAAGCGCTCTGTTGAGTTGAAAAAGCTCCAGACAGGCGGTTATCCTCCACACTGACAGCATGGACAACATGGACCTGGAGTCCAAGCACACTCCCAGATGGGAGGCTGTTTGCGAAAGTGTGAGCTGGCTCTTTGCATGATTCACCTACAGGCCTAACTGATGAAGGTGGCTGGTGATGAGCTCTGTGTGGGCCTCTACATGTGCTGGAGACTGGGCACAAATGAGCCAGTCGTCTAGGTAATTGAGCACTCTGATGCCTCTGAGTCTCAATGGAGCCAGGATAGCTTCCTAGAGAGAGGCCAAATAGCAGTTCCTTGAAAAGCGAACCGCAGGTACCTCCTGTGCCTTGGACTTATGGGGATATGGAAATACGCATCCTTGAGGTCCACTGTGGTGAACCAGTCACCTGGCCTGATTGACTGCAACAGCTGTTGCATGGTAAACATTTTGAACCGCTGTCGACTCAGATACAGGTTGACCTGTCTGAGGTTGAGGATTGGTCTGAGGCCACCATCCCGCTTGGACACCAGGAAGTACCAGGAGTAGAACCCTTCCATCAAGTGGAGAGGGTGTACCATGCAAATAGCTCGCTTTTGCAGCAGAGCTGTCACCTCCTGAGACAATACCGCAGCATCTTGCGGGTCTGTGACTAACATCTGTTCAGTTTGAAGATACGGAGCAGGTTTTTATTCACCAAGCGCAGTTCCTCTAGCTACTGTGGTGAGGCTCTATGACTCTGAGAAAGAACCTTCAATAAACAGGCCAGGTAGGCTACCAGTATACTTTTGTAATTACTCAGCCTTGTGGCGAACGCACCGGCTGAGTGAGCCCACTTCAGAATGACTTCTGAGACTTGACAGTGCTTGTTAGGGCAGCTAGCATCCTTGGTTAGTAGCAGTAGTTTAGGCACCTGCACCAGAGGGGCAATTGCAGTGTCTATGGGAGGAAATTGGGCCAAACACAGCATCTTTGCATCATGCAGGCTGTATAACGCCCCCATCGACCGTGAAACAGCCAGAGCTGTAGCCGGGTGACCCCAGGATGACTGGACCTCAAAAAGAAAATCCGGGTGCACAGGGGGTGGCATGGGAGAGGGAGCAGACTCATCCTCAAAGATGGACTGTTTCCTTGTCTCATCTCTAGGCCAGGGCACTTGCAAAATTGCAGTGGCCCTCTTAATCAATGGCAGAAGCTCTGCCTACAGGGAGAGATTAACTGCAGGTAATACAGTCTAAATCCACTTCCTCAGAGGGGAACACCAGCTATGGTTCACCCACCTCCTTAGAAGCAGCGATGAACAGCATATCATCCTGCTGCCAGTCTGTGTTTAAATTGTTGCGCCAAGGAAACAGCGGGCGCAAGCGGAGCAGAGCACTCACACAGCAGCTCAGTAAGCACTGTGCCCTGATGGGAAAGAGCTGCCTAGAGTTTCTCCAGCTGCTCTTGGACCAGTGACTTGGAGAAAGAGAAGGAGAAGGAGGAGGAGAAGGGGAAGGAAAGGCAGAGGATGATGAGAAAGATCGTAAAGATGGCTTCCTACGTGGGCTCTTTCCCCAGGCAATTCTCCTGCTCTCCCTTGGCACAGAGCCATCTGGAGAAGACACAGCCACCTCTTGGAATGGACATGGAGTGCTGTGCAGAGTTTACTGTAAAAACTGCTGCCTCAATCTGCTCAAGCAGCAATGCCACTGTACAGTAAATGTAACAGCGTGGGTCAAGACCCAAACTAAGTCCTCTGGTACTGGACCAGGGATTGTACCGCGGTCAGAACCAGTTCGGTGACTTTGCAACGAGTCGGAATGGTATGGTACCGGGATGGAACAGAGCAGTACAGGGACGGTGCCGGGTTGGTTCAGTACTGGTATGGTGCCTAAGTGCCGGTTCAGTATGGTGTGGTACCCTCGGTACGGTACATGAACCAGAGCAGTACTGGGACGGAAACCGATTGGTTCGGTACATGGTTCATGACTTGCACAGGGTCAACCAGGGGGAGTGGAGAGAGAGACCAGGCGACCTCCTGTGCCTGGCAGTGCCGCGACCTGGGAGTCCGGCCCAGCGACCAGAAGTCCAGACATGCAGCCTGGGTGTCTGGGAGCCCAGGCTGAGGGAACCAACCCCCAGGCGGTGGGCTATGGCACAGGGGTGGTGGTCAGTGCTATGGTGGTACCTCACCTCCCCCCATTCTTCGTAGCCGGCAGCTCCCTCTTCTGGGGCAGCCACACTCACTCCTGCAGAGAAAATGCTGCAGGTGGAGCTGGTCTCCTGACCTCCCCTCCTTCTTCGTGGCCAGCAGCTCCCCTTTGTGGGGACCCGACCACAGTATTCCCTGTAGCCATGAAGAGCTAGGGGTTACCCAAGGCGAAGCAGAGCCGGCAGCGACCCCAGGCGAAGCAGAGCCGGCAGCGGGGAGCAGGCGAAGCAGAGCCGGCAGCAACCCCAGGAGAATCAGAGCCAGCAGCGACCCCAGGCAAAGCATAGCCGGCAGTGACCCTAGGCAAAGCAGAGCCGGCAGCGGCGAGCAGGCAACCCCAGGCTTCTCCCTCTTGTGCTGGACACTCCGCCTCCCTCCTCTTGGGCACTGTAGACGGCCGGGCCTGGTCTACAGCACAGAACCACTCTGCTGCGTCCCCAACAAGGCCCTGGTTGGATGCCTCCTCGTATGGGGCTTCTGTAGGGGCAGTCCTCCCGGTCGTGTCCGAACTCTCCACAGGCGCCACACATGGGGGCCCCTTCAGCCCTCCACTGTTCCTGCTCGGCTGCCCAGTCCGGGGGTCCCAGAAGAGTCTGAACCCTTGACCACCACCTCTTGCACTGCTGTTGTTGGTGCTGCAGGTATCGCTGCTGCTGTGTCCGGCAGCTTTTCTTTCCCATTTTTTTTATTTTAACTGTCCAGCTCCCAGTCTCTCGGGGGCGCTACGCCACTCTGACACTATATGTGACAGGACAGCATTGTGGGCCCAGATGGTATCAGCAGAGACAGAGGCTCAGAGCCAAGAAAACTGCAGTTTAAGCGCTGCTGTGCATTTTTAATAAACACACACATAACACAAAAAAAAAATACAAAACAAAACACTACTGCTCACAGAGCAAAAATAAAAGGTTAAACAAAAACAGACAATAAACAGGAACAAAATAACTGTCTCAAGGACCAAAACAAAAGGTTTAAACAAAATCCAAAAAACATAAGCTGGTTATTACCCTTCACTACAAAGTTTTCAAAATAAACACAGCACAAACACTCACCAAAAAACTCCTTCACCAAAGAATTTTTCTCATTTTTTATACCATGTGTCACACAATTACAGTTCAAATAATAATACAATTGTTTACAAAAACTAAACTTATATTTTGAACTCCAACCGGAGCTAAGCAGCCTGTGCAGCGAGCACAAGTCAGCCGATTCAAGTTGCTTGATCCTTGGGAAGGGCCGAGGAGCCATCGCCTTAATGCAGGGTACAAGGCCGCTGCAGGATGTAACAAACAACAGGCTGTGCGCAGTGTAATTAGTAAACTAATACAACATTAAAAAAGTATTTATCTGCCTATGGCTCTCCCGTCAGGTTCAGTCCTCTGAAAGGAAAAATGATGCTGGTATCTGTGCGTACAGTCTTCTTATACCCTCGGGGGCGAGCATGACTGCGTCACAGGAACTGGCGCAGCTTTGGTATATCTATTCAGGTTTCAGGGTATTTAGGAGGTAAACACCCATCAGGTAATGGTTACATTTCGTACTTGAAAGGGAATGTAATTCATTGCTGTCTGTTCACTACATATTTCAATAGTTAAAGCTTCTGTGCACTTTATCAGAGTGGAAGACAGTCCAATCTCTTTACATTCCATATAGTTTTACCTGTTAGGACACAAGTTCAGCCCTCATTTATAACCTTCTTGTCAATCTGTGACCAAATATAGTAAAACATATGCTCCTGCTACAACTAGCAAACCTATTCAAACTGTAATAAGATGAGGAAGGAAAATAAAAAGCTGATCAACCTTTATTTAACTTTATTTTCCTAATGATTTTTTGAGTGACAATTTTGTACAGGAAAAAAAAAATCCTCATGGGCTTTTAACGTGGGGTTTAAAAGCCCATGAGCAACCTCTAAATTAATAAATGAATACTGTATGTAAGGATTATGGTTCAATTGACTATGTTCATTATGCCATTTATTAATAAAGTATAATCATGATTAAAAACTTATGATTGACAGCACGGAATTTAGACAGTATATCAAAGAGAGTTTAGACAGAATTCAATGGTTCCAAAAAAACAGATTAACTTGCTTTGCAGACTTTTATTCTAGGCAAATTAAAGTGGTGAACTAGCTTTTAAACACCTCTCCATTGGGAGCCATGTTGATGTGGAGTCTGCAGCTTCTGCCCAGCAACAGCAGAGGTTAGGGTGACTCTTATCTTTGGGATGTCCCATATTTATCCCAAACTATCACAGGATTCCACCTAAAAAATTTTCACTTTCAGGTTATACAAACAGTTTTTTTTTTACAGCCCTTGCCCCCGTGTGTTCCTAAGGTGTTTTCCAAAACTTTTTTAACATTGTTACTTCCATAATCAAGATGGTCACACCTTTGACCTAAGTTAAGGTGTTTATTATAAATGCTCTCTACCTGTACAATACTTCACATAAATTATACATAGAATTGTAGGAGTCACTTATTATACATGTCGCTTGTAAAAGCTTGACTATAAGTGTGCCAAAAAACTTGTAGGCAGAAAGTTTAAATAGCAGTTTATGTGCATTATCTAAATATACCAAAGTAGTATCTTAGCCAGAATCAGCAAATGACTGTCAACTTGCAACTAAATGTAAAAATTACCATCCATTATTTATATATTTTAGTGTAGGCATGTAATTGTGAGAATGCAAGAACAAAACACGATAGAACTGCTTAACTGTGTTCCCAGGCTATTAATGTTGGTCAATTACTGTGCTGATTCATATTTGTGTTACATAACACTGGTGGTTTTGCTCACATAGTCGGCACCAATAATTGTAATAATAGAAGTAATTACTGTACTTTGATGTTATGCAGTCAGCTAGTTATAGAATTTTCCACAGTTTATAAAGTTTCCCGCCTTGTGGTTGTTTTTTTTCAATTATTATCTGATGTTGTGTGGGTGTGTTTTCATTTTTAACTGTAACTACATCATATCATTTCTGCACCTGTGCACAAAGTAAGGTAATGACTATTTGCATTAAAAAATGAACAACAAACTTGTTTAGCAAGGATGCCTGTTACTGGTATTTAAATTGAAACTACTTAGAATTAACTGTGAGCAACCTGTTTGATCTTGTTTATAGTTCAGAAAGAAGTTTCCAACTGATTTACAATAATCAAAAGAGGAACTAATGACAATAATATATTTGGCTATTTAAGAATTATATGTTTAAAAATAAAAACTCACCTGTTATTATTTATTTCTTAGCAGACGCCCTTATCCAGGGCGACTTACAATTATTACAAGATATCACATTATTTTTACATACAATTACCCATTTATACAGTTGGGTTTTTACTGGAGCAATCTAGGTAAAATACCTTGCTCAAGGGTACAGCAGCAGTGTCCCCCACGTGGGATTGAACCCACGACCCTCTGGTCAAGAGTCCAGAGCCCTAACCACTACTCCACACTGCTGCCCTGTGTGTGTGTGTGTGTGTGTGTGTGTGTGTGTGTGTGTGTGTGTGTGTGTGTGTGTGTGTGTGTGTGTGTGTGTGTGTGTGTGTGTGTGTGTGTGTGTGTGTGTGTGTGTGTGTGTGTGTGTGTGTGTGTGTGTGTGTGTGTCTATATATCTATATCTATCTATCTATCTATCTATCTATCTATCTATCTATATATATATATATATATATATATATATATATATATCTCCTATGTCCTAAACACTGCCAATTAAATACACTGGAATGTATTATTGGTATAATAAAGTGGGAATTAACTTTATTTTAATGAAAAACCTCCAACACAAAAGAGCATACATTTTTATACCAGCGTATACCAAATACAACATCTTTGCTTAGAGACGTTATTATCCCATGAACTGTCAGGTTAAATAGGAGCTAACAGATCCATTTTTAACAATGAGACATTAGCCTTATGTGAGCTCTTGTCTCACACTTCACACTATGTTAGTAGATTGAGATCTGGTTTGCGGTCATGTTAAGGAGGCTTTCCTGCTAGATTATTTCATTTCTCTGAATGTGCTACTATCTCTCTAACAATAGCGTAGGCATATAAATGTAACACTTCATTCCTGAGGAACTGATAATTACGTAATCGTTTGCTCATTTTAGAACAAGGTCTACCTACCACTTTTCAGACAGCTCAGTGGTGTATTTGTTTTTTTCCACCTTGTATATGGAAAAACTGAGTGCTTGTGGTTTGGCCTTTTCAGAATGTGTCTAAATCTACATACATATTTGACAAGCAAACCCACTTCCCCTCTCACTGGTTTAAAGCAACAACATGTAGATCTTGGTCTGTCAATGAGGGGAATCAACACAGAGCTAAAATAGAAATCAAATATCAGTGTGCTTTTATGGGTTTTAAGTGCGGTGTGACTATTCTCTGTTCTAGATATGTATGTTGCTCTTCTAAGCTACCAGGAAATAGAACACTATATTGAAAAATATATACTTGTGATCAACATATTCATATACAGGTACACATAAAACATATACTGACACTTTTTTTCTGTTTACATGACTTGGAATAGTTATAAATTATAAATAACAACTTGCTAGATTGATATGAATTGAAGGCTTGATTTGAAGTAAAGTAAAGTCTATTCACATAATAGTTTTCTGAAAGTACTTGGATTTCAGGTGATATTTTCTTTAAGCTCCCTGTTGAAATATTCCAAAACTGTATACACTTTTTAAAAGAATATATTATTAAAGAAAATAGGTCTCAGACTGAAACATCTAAGATGTGTGATTTGCTTACAAAGCTGTGATAATCTATCTGAACTTGTGCTGCTCTGCAGTAAATATAGCAAATCTGCAGTTCATCTTTGCTCCAATGGCTACCAGGATAGATAACCATTTGTAAACAAAGCCAGTTCCCAAACTTAACCTACCATTTTGTTTTGCCATTCTTTTCTCATTCTCCCCCTTCCCAATGTTCTATTCTTCTGAAAACCATTACTTTTTCCTGGATATATGACCTGGATTAAGTTTTTTTTTTTTCTTTTTTATACAAATTATACAGTATACATGTAATATCTTTGTGGAGTTAAATTTGTTCTTCAAGTTGCACTTGCTTATTATTAAGGTTCATGGGAGCTTTGAGAACCATTTTTATAATCCAAACAGGGTCTAACTGCTGTAGCAATTATACAGTAAGTATGTATCCTCAAACTTGTGAAGTCATACAACTGTTCTTATTTGGTTGTTTTTGCTTCTGTGAGAATAAGTCCCTGTTTATGCAAAAGTCCTTGGACACAGACATAATCAACCTTAACCACAGAACAGTTTCTTTCTTAAGTACAAATAGCTCAAATATAAAAATAGTTGTTAATAGACACAAACCATATACAGTACTGTACTTGAAGCATTGGGTAATACATTGATTCACTTTTAGGCATTGTTTTGGTAATACCATATTGAGTCAGTTCTAAGGTTTAAATTAACAACATATTTTCCACTTGTGAAGACTTTTTGTATATGTATTATATTCTGTATATCATATAAAGCAATGTATCATAGATCAGCAGAGTATTATATGTATACTGTATATATATATATATATATATATATATATATATATATATATATATATATATATTTTTTTTTTTTTTTTTTACTTGAATGTTACCTACTGCAAGAGGCAGGTTTCATGAACTACCTGTATGGGACAATATTTAGTTGGGACAGGATTTCAGTTAGCATATTATAGAAACATAGAGATATTAACAAAGCAAAGTACAGTAGAAAATAAATATATTAACTATAATAGATTATTGTTACCAACCTCCATAATGACACAGAAGAAAATTAGCACAATGATTGCCCTTGATGATCGGTAACTGTGTCAGATACTTGATTGAACATTATTAGCTAAACTCTTGTCACACTATTGTGAAGCAACAGCTTATAAATGTACAGGAAAGGGGACATATGAGCTAAAAGCCTCCCTGCTGCAGTGAATCAAGCATCAAATATTTCTGGAATCCATACAAGGTATGATTATAGAAGAGATGTGAGTGCAGTTTTAGATTTATTGAGGGTTGATTGGGTTGAAAACCGCATGCCGAATTTAGCTAGGTATGTCAAGATTCAGTGTTTATTTGTTAACATCTTATCATCTATGCAGCCAACTCTACAAAAGCGTGGTGTTCATGACAACAGGCACTGCCAATTTAAATCTTGACCACTCCCCTTTGACGTAAAATGTCTGGGCAGTAGCATGTGTATTGACCCTTTACGTCTCATGTCTCTCTTACAGAACGTAAAGAAATGTCAATTCTAATCCTTTACCTTTACTATTTTACTTTGTCCTGGATGATTTCTCTGAACAGTTTATGTACTTCAGTGTCAATACTCTATCGACTGGCTGTCCTGTAACTGTTAAGGCAATAAAGTAATTCAGATTCATTCAGCTGGGTCTCACTCTGTATTATGTGAGTTGTGAAGCCACTGTAATGAATTGGCATCTCAGTCCATTGAATTGAATGGAAAGGCAAGGTCTGGATGCGAACTGCAAACGGTTCAAAGACAAACGTTTTGCCATTCAAATAAAGAGCAAGCGCTGTAGTTAAGAAGTAAGTAGGTGTCTTATGTCAGTGCTACTAATTCATCAGCTGCTAGGAAGAGATTCATCACATCTCGGTTTCAGTTCTCATTTTGTAACATGGATGCCTATTCCCCAATGGTTTACAACAAACTTGAATGCAGCTTCCAACATGTAAAACCAAAACAGCATGAATTCATATTATATCACCTGTAGGTGGAAATGTCAGGACATTGAGTTTGTCAGGAGATTAATGTAGGGCCTGGAATAGGGGAATGCCAGAGTCAAAGGGCAGAATTTTTTAATTTTAATTTATTTTGTTACTTGCCAGACGATCACTTTCTTGTGTGTGAAAGTGTGCACTTTATCGAGGGTCCCTTACCACGCATGCACTGCGCAGCCCTACATAGAAACTCTTTATCAGCAGCAATTTGCTTGTGTCGGCAGGTTAATAAAACTTGCTGAAGTTTTATTGATCTTCTGTGTAGTGTGTAATCTATACCTATAGTAAAATGTCCTGTTTTGCCACATTGTCTACATTGTTTGCCTGCAGCAATTTGTTGCAGCAAAGTGTTGGCTACATGGCCATTTTGTCCACATCTAGAACATACTACTGGTGATTGTTTTGTTTTTGGTGCTGGTGCAGTGTTCTTTCTCTATAGCAGGGGTTTTACATGCGGCCCACCTGTTCAGCTGCATTAGACACTGTTAAACATCTGTCAATCAATTGATCCATTATAATTTCATCAGTGAGAGTCCTGTATTCATATGTTTTACCAAGCTGTGGAGTCTTGTTATAAACATGTCCAGTGTTTCTTCTTGTTGCTGGCCTGCTTGTATAAAAACATGCCTCTCGAATGCTAAGCTCAAAATAATTACTGATCTTGTCAAAAGCTGTATAAAAATCCTCCCATGTATCTTTGAACGTCTCGAATATATCCTGGGCATCGATTCAGAATAAATGCAGAGGCACTGCTCTTTTTTATTAATCAAGCGAGATGGGTTTTTATTAGTCCACATGGGCACGGGTACTGGGGGTGCTTGCTTGAAGTACAGGGGTCAGAAATTGGTGCAGTGATAAATCCTGCAAGTTTCATGAACCTTAGGAGCTGTGTGTGCAGTGCACTGCACCGCACCTTTTTATGTTGCTTTTGAACACAATAATAGACCAATCGTCGCAACAGGGGCGGGATATTTTATAAATTGCAGGTTTGCAATCTCGCGAGAGTCGGTTACTAGTTGGTATGGATTAGAGGTGTGTATGCAGTAGAACAGTTATTGAAAATGTCACAAAAAAGAATTTTTAACTTTTTTTGTAAATTCTTCAGCGGCACCACATACTAAAATTAACCCATTGTGGAGCAATACTAAAAAAAACATACACAGTGACATTTTGCTAGCTGTCCATTCCCTCATGAAAAAACTCATCAGCATGACAGTGGAACGCAAATGTGTTAAATATGTATGTAGTTCTATTTCCATGGACAACTTTAATTACAACCATTGTTTGATTGAAGAGGACATTTAAATATAAACATTTCAATATATACTTTGGTGAGTACATTTTTTTTTTTTTTTTTTTACTTTGCAGTTAAGTCTTTGCGATGTTGTGGCAGTCTGGCTCGCAGTGGTGAGTGTGATGACGTCATGGACCAGGAAGTAACTGACTCCAAAACAGTGGATGGGCGGGTGAAACCGAGTGCAAAAGCACTCAGCGTATTTAATAATAAACAAACAGAAGATTTAAACAAAATACAAACAAAAGGGCACGAGGGCCAAACGAATAAATAAACAAACAAGTAAGTGCCGTGCTGGATAATCCAGCACGTATTAGCAATTGTTTTTTAAATGTTATTCCTTCTCTCCGCTCCCCGTACTCTCTACTCCAACACCCCAACCACAAATGCAGAGAGCTGCAAGTTTATATACTCTGGCCGAGGGATTAACTAGTTGGTAATTATCTTATTATCCCTCGGCCAGAGTCTGCACGCGTTTGGTAAGGATGCATGACTGTCAGCTAGTTAAATAATCAGTAGCTGATCAGCCATGCATCCTCACGGGGTTTTTAAATATAATAATAAAAGACGCAGCGCTTTTACCCGCGCCGCAAACAAAAATACAAATAATAATAAATAGGGGCGGGACACTCCGCCACACATGCCCCCCCTTGTGCGCAGCACACATGGCCTTTTCGGCCACCTCCCCCCTTAGTCCCCAAAGTCCCGGTTAGCAGTCCCGGCGCAGGAACAGGGGCAGCAACGGACCAAAGGTGGCGGCCACGGTGGGATGTCCTCCTCCCACCCAAACAGCCGTAGCGTTCCAATGGCCCGCGCACCGGCCGGCTCCTCTGGCCAAAACATTTTTGGGGGTGGTCTCCAGACCTGCCCCCCCTTCTTCATGGCCGGCAGCTCCCCTCCATGGGGTTCCAGCCATAGTATTTCCTGCCGTGAAAGTGCGGCTGGGGGAGCTGGTCTCCGGACCTCCCCCCTCTTTTCCGTGGCCGGCAGCTCCCCTTCATGGGGCTCCAGCCACAGCATTTCCTGCCGCGAAAGTGCGGCTGGGGAAGCTGGTCTCCTGACCTCCCCCCCCTTCTTCAAGGCCGGCAGTTCCCCTCCGTGGGGCTCCGACCACATGATCTCCGGCCGCGAAAGTGCGGCTGGGGGAGCTGGTCTCCTGACCTCCCCCCCTTTCTTCATGGCCGGCAGCTCCCCTCCGTGGGACTCCGACCACATGATCTCCGGCCACGAAAGTGCGGCTGGGGGAGCTGGTCTCCGGACCTCTCCCCCTTTCTTCATGGCCGTCCGTTCCCCTCCGTAGGGCTCCGGCCATAGTGTAGTGACCCCAGGCGAAGCAGGATCCCTGGCGACCCCAGGTGAAGCAGGATCCCTGGCGACCCCAGGCGACGGCAGCGGACCCTCGGGAGGTGACGGCAGCGGCAGCGGACCCTCGGGAGGCGACGGCAGCGGCAGCGGACCCTCGGGAGGCGACGGCAGCGGCAGCAGCGGACCCTCGGGAGGTGAACTCGGGAGGGGAGCCCCTGGCCAGGGAGGCGGCAGCGGGAGCTCCACTTCTCCCTCGTTCCCTGTAGCTGGTAGCTCTCCAGGCGATGTGGAGCAACAGGCAGCCCCAGGTGATGCGGAGCAACAGGCAGCCCCAGGCGATGCGGAGCAACAGGCAGCCCCAGGCGATGTGGAGCAACAGGCAGCCCCAGGCGATGCGGAGCAACAGGCAGCCCCAGGCGATGCGGAGCAACAGGCATCCTTGGGCGAAGCGAGGCAGGCATCCTTGGGCGAAGCGAGGCAGGGCAGGATCAGTCCTTCCCATGAAGGTGGATGTGGAACCAGCAGGTATTCACCCTCTGCTGGTGGAGGTGGGAGGGGAAAGCAGTCCTCCCACGGCGGCTGAGGCGGAACCAGCAGGCATTCACCCTCTGCTGGTGGAGCTGGGAGCGGCAAGCAGTCCTCCCACGGCGGTTGAGGCGGAACCAGCAGGCATTCACCCTCTGCTGGTGGAGGTGGGAGGGGCAAGCAGTCCTCCCACGGCAGTTGAGGCGGAACCAGCAGGCATTCACCCTCTGCTGGTGGAGCTGGGAGCGGTAAGCTGTCCTCCCACGGCGCTTGAGACGGAACCAGCAGGCATTCACCCTCTGCTGGTGGAGGTGGCGGAGGCAGAGGCAGCTCCCGCTGCTCTGCTCCTGGCGGTCGAGGTGGCGGAGGCAGAGGCAGCTCCCGCTGCTCTGCTCCTGGCGGTCGAGGTGGCGGAGGCAGAGGCAGCTCCCGCTGCTCTGCTCCTGGCGGTCGAGGTGGCGGAGGCAGAGGCAGCTCCCGCTGCTCTGCTCCTGGCGGTCGAGGTGGCGGATGCAGAGGCAACTCCTCTGCTGCTGGAGGCCTAGGTTCTGGACCTGTGGGCTTCCCGCCCCTGGGCGCTGGATGCACGGGCTCCCCCCTTCTGGGCGCTGGATGCACGGGCTCCCCCCTTCTGGGCGCTGGATGCACGGGCTCCCCCCTTCTGGGCGCTGGATGCACGGGCTCCGCCTCTTCATATTGCGTGGGGCATATGGCCAACGTGTGCCCATATGCCCCACAGCCAGGGCACAACTCCGCCACGAGGTTCACAATGTAAACCTCACAGTCATCCTCACCAATCTCCTCCTGCTGCTGCGGTTGCTGCAGCCTACCTCTCCACCTTCTCTTCCTGCTCCTTCTCCCTGCCTTCCTCTCCTGGGCCAATTCCTCCTCTTTGAGGCAGGTGAGGCAGGTTTCCTGATCCACCTGCGGCGATGGTATGGCCTTCAGGTGGATCCACTCCTCCGCAGTCTCCACCTCACCTCGATCAAAGGCCTGCACAAAGAGGGGGTCTTCATATGGGCACACCTCAGGGAGGTGCCCATACTCCAGGCAGGCAAGGCACCATGTAGCCCCTCCTTCCTTTAACTCCCTCTGATGCACATGCCAGCTCTCCATGTAGGCGTCCACTTTATCCATTTTTTTTTTTTTTTTTTCAAACACAAAAAAACACTATTTGAAAAAAACGAACACAAAAAAAAAACTTCCTTTGCTGTTCCTGGTCCGGCTGTTGGAGGCGTTGTTTATCCCACTTCTGACACCATATGTGGCAGTCTGGCTCGCAGTGGTGAGTGTGATGACGTCATGGACCAGGAAGTAACTGACTCCAAAACAGTGGATGGGCGGGTGAAACCGAGTGCAAAAGCACTCAGCGTATTTAATAATAAACAAACAGAAGATTTAAACAAAATACAAACAAAAGGGCACGAGGGCCAAACAAATAAATAAACAAACAAGTAAGTGCCGTGCTGGATAATCCAGCACGTATTAGCAATTGTTTTTTAAATGTTATTCCTTCTCTCCGCTCCCCGTACTCTCTACTCCAACACCCCAACCACAAATGCAGAGAGCTGCAAGTTTATATACTCTGGCCGAGGGGTTAACTAGTTGGTAATTATCTTATTATCCCTCGGCCAGAGTCTGCACGCGTTTGGTAAGGATGCATGACTGTAAGCTAGTTAAATAATCAGTAGCTGATCAGCCATGCATCCTCACGGGGTTTTTAAATATAATAATAAAAGACGCAGCGCTTTTACCCGCGCCGCAAACAAAAATACAAATAATAATAAATAGGGGCGGGACACTCCGCCACAGATGTTAAGACATTATTTGCTTATTTAGGGTTTCTTTGCTTAGAAAATATTAGCCAGGGCTGTCAGTGTACATGTAATGTAAAGAGTGTGTGTGTATTCTTATTTTGCTCCATGGTCTTGGAATGAATTACTCTAAAGTTGCAGTCCCAAATAACTTTAGTACAATTCAAGAGTAAGCTGAATGATTATCTAATTGAGATAAGTTCAGAGATAATTTAATTGTAAGTCATCCAGCAATGCTCTGGTAGGTCAAGATTATTTGGTGTGCAAGATAACTGGATGAATGTGCGTGGCAATGTCCTTGCCCTTATCACAAAGTCGGCATCAAATACACTTATTTGCACTTTGTATAAGTAATATTGTGCTTTATGGGGTGGGGTGGGGGGGGAACGACAACACGACTACGCATCACAACTGCTGCTGCAGAGTCACTTACAATAGGACCTCGGTATTAAGCCTCATCCGAAGGTCGGAGCACAAGGAGGTTAAGTGACTTGCTCAGGGTCACACACAGTGTGTGGCTGAGCTGGTATTGAACCTAGAACCTCCTGGTAACAAGCCCCATTTTTTAACCACCAGACCACTAAGCCTCCTATTAGAGTTCCCTTAAACTGATTGGTCAATATCCAGTCCCTAATTTCTGGTGAATTACCTTGTTCCAAATCAATCGGCCGGAAAATACATAAATACAGTATTCCTTTATGTATTTTACAGTACCTTTTGTATGCTTGATGAAAGACAATCTCCATTCGAGTACACGCCCTCTGAACTTTGTTTGTCAATGTAGACAAAATCTGCTTCCTCGCTTGAAATTTAGTATATCAAATAAAGAAAAAACAAATAGACAGTAGTGTTTTCTGTCAGGGGCAATACAGTAACCACAACAGTAATAGCAACTGGTCTCCAATTTGAATAACAGATTGGAGAAATCAAACAACTGGATGGAGATTGATAACTTTTCAGCAAGTTTATTTGAACATATCATAATAAAAACCGCTACTGTGCTCGAACAAAGCCAGGAGGGTTTGGATAAACTTTATGACCTGTGAACAAGTTACTGAACAAACAGCACAATCAGTATGAGCACATGTAGGCTACTAGGTATTTTTAATTACTAAATTACTAACGGTAACTTAAATACTGAAACTAACACAAATACACAAACCTGCACTCAAATCCTAATTTAAAAATACAAAAAGTTACTGGTACTTTTATTCTTTTACATGTTTAACAAACAGATCACAAACCATGTTCGCTTTTGTGTACGAGGTACCTGAACTGAAGAACAGCTTCATGTAAACTATGATTTGCACAGGACTAAAAATCAGGGGTCCTCAGAGTTGGTCAAAAGCAGAGAACGCCTAGTAACTTCCCAGACGTGGATTCGTTTTCCTCAAGAAAAGTCAGTAAATTCTAAATGAAATGCGATGCTGTGGCCAGAGGAGTTGCTTTTATGCATGATTTGTAAATAATGAACCAGGTGTAAATAATTTGTGCAAGATGGAGGAAGGATGAAGCTTATCAACTGAGCGCCTTTTCATTTCGTTGTATCTTCTTTTCCAAAGGAAGGCTACAATAACCAGCAGTTCATCCCTTGAGTGATATGTATTTCCATACATATCTCAAAGTGCACCGTTAAAAGCATCAATTTTTAATGCAATTACTTTTGCATTTTCACCTGTCCCCAATTTTGTTATGCCTAATCATAGCATTTTCTTGCTATTAGAGACTTGGCTTGCAAGATTTAAAACAAGATTATAAATTATGAATGGAGACTTGTTCGCAGGATTTAAAACTGTATTACAATTAAGATACGGAGGATCTAAAACAGAATTGCAAATTATGGCGAAATGTAAAAAAATGCCTACACACACAAACCCCAGAAGAATGTGCCTGTGACCATAAGGATTTTTGTTGTGGAAGACAGCAAAGGAAAGAAGGTACAACTTAAGTGTGCAATTACTGTCGAGTTACTACTACACTTATTTTGACAGAAAAAAATGTCCAAGCATTGTGGAAAGTGACTGAAAACAATAATTTCATACAGTATATAAAAAGCGAAAGCCCCCCAAAAAATTGATTTACATAAACCTCGAAAATATCTAAAAAAATAAGCACAGAGAAATGAAATTAATAAAAACCAAAAAACTGAAGCACTAATTATGTTATGGTTAAGGCTACGATTTTGGCACAGAAATTTATAGTACATTTCATGGGCAAGTAGCGGCAAAAAAAACAAGAATTCACAGAAAGTTCACCAAATAATGTAGTTTTAGCATAAATAGTACACCAAATATAATAATATAAAGACTATTGCTTTTGACTACTGACAAGTTTAAATGTTACCTTAGAGTACAAAACTTACATTGCATACTTCAGACATAATTTCTGATCGGAGTCGAGGGTCTTCAACCCTGTGCGACAAGTCAGAATTACGTCCTCTACAATCTTTTTTGGAAAGGCACACAGCCTTAACAGATCATCAAACCTTTCACCTGTCATTCTAAAATACCTAAAATATCTCTCACTGTCACATACCCGCATCTCTCTAAATAATGTTTGAAATTCTCCCTTTTGGGTTCTCTGTTGGTTGAGAGGACGAATGTACCAATGACGTCGCTTTTGATTTTTTTAAACCCTCTTGTATAAGGGTTACAAACTCAACACATCTACTTAAATGTAAATGTATCCAATTTCGTGAATGCAGTCTGTATTTAAAAGTAGCCTCTGTAAGTTGGTAAACTTCTGTTGTCTGATGCATTTGTTCTTCTGTCTTTACAGAATTTTCAGTGCATGACACACTGCATTTTTTAAAGGAAATAAAGGAAGCGCCTAATCAAAAGTGTTTTTACATTTTTTCACGATTTCCATGACCTCCGTGACCACTAGGATACTGAAGCCTGAGGGCTACCAGACACAGATGTAATTTGGGGAAAATGTTTGTATTCATTGGCAACAAAAACTAGTTCTGCCAAAAAATCACACACAAAAAAGTATGTATTTTCTAATAGCAATTTAACCCTCAAAAGAGGGCTTTATCATCTGATAAGGCCATTCTCATTATGTTAACGGAATGAGGTGGGCCTTACCAGACAGTAAAGCCCTCTTTGGGTTCTGTTGCTTTATATTTGGATCTTCACCTTGTGGTTTGGAATCATGTAAGAATCACTTAATTGTGTGACACCTAAGGTTCTTAAAGTTCACAAGAATGTATGTAAACTCTTTCTGTAAGTTATTTACATTTCAGAAACAACAGAATGGAAAACAATGACAAATGAGAACTATTAGCACAATGGATAACAATAAAACAGTCAAAATGTACAAGGAACATATTTCTTGTCTGTTCAAAAACATTTTCCAGTAACTTTCTAGAATAACATATATTGGAGTGTGTCAGGAGGTGAGTGGTTGTGGGAAAAAGTGACTGTCCAACAAGAGGTATTTCAATAATAACATCAGTTTTTAATAATCACACATCACCCCCGATACCAGCAGTGGTAGAGGGGGCCAAAACGGTGGGTTACAGTAACCAAACAAAAAGTATTTCCAAATAATAAACTATTGTAATTCCCGGTGCATGGAAAGGTGCTCCGGGTGAGTGTGCTGGTGTCTTGTGCTGTGGAAGTGCAGGTGCTCTGGGTATTTGTGCTGGCTCTGCAGCTTTAGCTCACTTCCAGGTCTCCGTCTGCCAAAACAAAGCAACACACACAAAAACAGAGCTTCGGCTTGTTAGACTCAGCGTATGGGGCCTAACTCATGTAGCTGCATCCCCTTTGTACTGCCAAACTCCTCCTTGTGATCAGTGCGGCGCCACGCTCTATCCAATCAGCGCACGCAACACAGCTGATCACAATAGAGCTGTTCAGCAGTCTCACACCTACAGACTTTTCTCAAGATGGCCGACTTCCGGTTCCATCCTACCATTGAGTCGGCCCATCCCTGTGAAGGCGTACCACAAACCTTACTTAGCACCCTTCCTGGCCCTGCACATGAAAAGTGTTTTAGTTGTGTTGATTTATGTAAATAATTACTAGAGATCCTGACACTCCTACTTGGAAATTCTACCTGCTGTGTTTGGTTGCAGGCAAAAGCAGCTGGTGATTGACCAGCTGCCGATCTCTAACCAGCGGGGGGTGGGGGGTTGGGTGTTCAGTGGTGCATCATGTATAAAATGGTCCCACATATATGTAATGGGCAAACCCTGAAAATGAACAATTCGCAAATTGCCCAGGCAAAGCCCGAAATGAATCTCAAAGATCTTTCATTCCGGGTTTTGGCCGGGCAGATCTAGGAGTGTCCAACAATGCCCGGTCATGAATCTCAAAGATCTTTCATTCCGGGTTTTGGTCGGGCAGATCTAGGAGTGTCCAACAATGCCCGGTCAAAGTCTGAAATGAATCTCAAAGATCTTTCATTCCGGATTTTACCCAGGCAGATCTAGGAGTGTCCAACAATGCCCGGTCAGTCCGAAATGAATCACAAAGATCTTTCATTCCGGGTTTTGGCCGGGCAGATCTAGGAGTGTCCAACAATGCCCGGTCAAAGTCCGAAATGAATCTCAAAGATCTTTCATTTTATATGTTCAGGGGACAGAGACAGAGCTACGATTGAAGAGCTTGTTTGACCTGCCTACCTGAGTAGCGTCACTCATTCAATCACTCACTCATCTCATTCATAAAAACTACACAGGTTTCAGAAAATAGGCATATATTTAAAAATGTATTTTTTTTGATGACATGACTATATAAAATATTTAATGAGATACATAAGACAAATTTATTTTAAACAAATGATTAAAATCTAGATATGTATTACGTACTTAACTTACACTCTCAGTCACTCTGCTGAGTATGCTCTCCAACTCTTAGATCGCTTGTCATAAACACTGTCCACCCAGTAAATGCACCCATCTCTCTGATTGAACAGTTCATTACAACTCCTTATTATTACTGGTTGTTATTAGGTTATACTGACCTTTTTATCTGCAAGTGTCAATGGGGTTTCTCATGTTCATTTTTGTTCTGATGTTCCTTGTTCTGAAGATCTGTCTGTCATTCAGAACAGGAATGAAAGCACAGAGGGAGTGATTCGGACTGCAAGAGAAGCAGTGACAAAGCCCGAAATAAGTTATTTTAATTTTTATTTCAAGCTTTACCCAAAGTCAGTAGGTTTTGCTTTCTCAGGGCAGCTGCAAGGCTATAGGATGCAGACCATCTGTGCTGCCGAAGGAGAACTGGGAAAAGCTACATTCCTCTGGTCACCATGTGTCTAACCAGGATTGGAGCCGAGGAATAGAGAGATCAACTCCTCTGACACCTGTGTGTATATCTGGTGTCGGGATTTGTTCGGGGAAAAAGAAGCCAAAGCTGCCAGTGACAGTGTGTACATCCGGGGTTGGGATTTGGTGAACTGACCAAGGAACAGGAAGTCGTTTTGGGATTTTAGATCCCACCAGTATAGCAGAGAGGTGTATAAGCGGGACCTCCTGTAAAGCACCTTTTGTTGATTATTTTTGTTTTGCACAGTGTTTTATTTTAACATATGTACGTCTGGTCGTATGTTCCCTGTGGCGTCACCATTGATGGTAGTGTCACAGGAATGTTCTGTGTATGTAAATAAAACCTGCTCACCTGCGGGGCATGTCAATGAAAAACCCCAGTCTTGCTTCAGTCTGTATTCTGTCACTCAGCGACTACCCACACCCTCTATTTTACCCTTCTACAAAGGTATATAAAAAATGACAGAAAAATGCATGCTTTGTTTTATACTCAAAAACTGCCGTCCAACCAAATTTGAATTAAATTTAGGCAAATATTCATTATTGTAAAATAGTTTTTTTTGGTCTTTATGTTGTGTTGAAAATGTTTACCAATTAGACCTCAATCTAGGTCCTAAGGTAGATTATTATTTTATTATAATACATGAAACAATGGTGTTCCAATTTACAGTTGCCCATCTATTTCTATACACATATAAACCGATTAAACCTGGAAGGTTCTTTATCTGGATTGGGATATTGTATGTCACCACAATTCATAATGTTTATAATACATTGAGGATTTGGTGGGAAATAAAATACCCAATTGGAAATGCAGGATAATTAGAATGAGAAACAGTCCCTGACGGTTTTGCCTCCCAAACCCACAAAAGCTCCAGAGCCAATGCGACGCTCCCTTCAGAATCCCAAGGGAAGACTGGCCACTTTGCACAGCCAGGACACAATGTGTCTCAAAGGTGGGCAAAATAAAATGTTTCAATTACTACATAGCTGCCACAGGAGTGACTCATGATAAACAAAAAAGAGCAATGCTACATACTTTAAATTTTAATTAGACCTGACGGCCAGGATATTTTTGATACGTTCAAAGATACAGGGGTGGATTTTGATACGGCTCTCGACGAGCTTAATAAATGAAAAAGAACGTATCATTTGAGAGGCATCTTTTTAGACAAGCAAGACAGCAACAAGGCAAAACACTAGACATGTTTGTAACAAAGCATGTGAAGACTCTCACTGATGAAATTATAAGGGATCAAGTGATTGACAAGTGTTTATCAAGCAGATTACATCACTGCTTGTAAAGGGAACCATATTTAACATTGATTGTGTTGTGTTGTGTTGTGTTGTGTTGTGTTGCGGTTATTATTTTGGACACTTTGTAGTTGTATTTTATTAGTAGTGAAGGCGAATGCCCAGCCTTTTTGTATTTTGTTTTTAACCTTTTGTTTTGGCCCTTGTGTTGGTTATTTTGTTCCTGTTTATTGTGTTTGCGACTTGTTTGTACAACCTTTTTATTTTGTGTTTATTAAAAATGTGCGGCAGCGCTTAAACTGCAGTTTTCCTTGTCTCTGTCCCTGCCGATACCATCTGGGCCTGCAACGCTGCCCTGTCACAAGGACCTTGAGGACCAAACGCCTTTTCAAATCCAGCTGTACACAGTCATGCAGAAGATAGGCAACCAAGTCATGTTACAGGACTCGCTAGGGAACTGCATATAAAGAAGCTCAGCCCAAGTAAAGCCATTCCGAGGAAGGCAGAATTCTGAAGCCACAGAGGAGGATTTTGGTGATGTGCCGAGAGACAGTTGCCTCACACCAATACTGAGTGAGTTCCTGAGTGGGTTGTTTTATTATGCTGTCACAGGGTATTAGAAACTGGGAGTGATGCACATTGGATTTAGAAAAAAAGTTAAGATAGTAAGGGTGTTGTGTTGATAGTTAATGCAGTTAAATCATATTAGTCATTATGCACAAAGCACAATGCATCCAATACAGTACTCATTGTGGGTGCACTATGTTCTTATATATGACGTAAGGCATACAGGTGGGAAGAGTGAAGTAAAGATGGTGATTGCATAAAGTGTCTGTCTGTGTGAGTACTTATAAAACGAACTATACAAGAATACTTGATTTTAGAACTACTTTTTTTTAATTCCCTGCTGCCTTGGATCTCTATCGCTCACTCCTCTCTTCCTTCTCTTCTACACTCACCTCTGCCAAACACTCCTTCTTCCACTATGTCATTCAGTCTTATACTAACAATCCCCATAAACTTCTCTACCTTATTCTACCTCCGTCACCCTCCCCCCTCTTCCACCTTCCTCTATCTCAGCTGATGACTTTTGCCCCCTTCTCCTCCAAACTCTTCAATATCTTGCCTACAAACCCCTACTAATTTACCCTTCTTCTTGCCCCTCTCAGACTGTGATCTTTGCTCTGCTCCAGGGCCCCAAACCCACCACATGTGCTCTGGACCCCCTCCCCACTCACCTTTTCCAGGCTGCTGCCCCTGCTCTACTCCCTTTCATTTCCTCTCTTGTCAACACCTCTCTACTCTCTGGCTCTTTCCCTTCTGCTTTCAAACAGGTCTGCATTACCCCCATCTTAAAAAAAAAAAAAATCCCTTGATCCCTCATCCCTCCAGAACCACCGTCCTGTCTTCCTTCTCCCTTTCCTCTCTAAAACCCTTGAGCAAGCGGTACATTGCCAGCTCTCTGCTTTCCTATGAAAACATTCCCTGCTTGACCCCCTTCAATTCGGGTTTCGCCAGGCACACGTCACTGAAACTGCTCTTCTCTCCATCACTAAGACTCTACTCTCTGCCTGTGCCTCTCCTCTGACCTAATTCTCCTCAACCTCTCTGCTGCCTTTGACACAGTCGACCACTCTATTCTCCTATCCTCCCTCACTGACCTGGGACTCTCCGGCACTGCTCTTGCCTGGTTCTTCTCCTACCTCAGATTAGCTGCACCCCCCCACCACTCCCCCCAGTCTCCTTCTCCGCCCTTGCCCCTCAGTGGTGGAACGACCTACCCAAGACACACCTTGGGTAGGAGACACACCTGTTCAGACAGCATCTGATAAACTTCACAACTCTCGACTATACTGGACTATATGGCACCCAATTGTATCAGCACTTGCACCATCTTGTACTTGCACTTAAAACTCCACGGTTTGCTGTATTCTACTACTGCTGTCATTTATAATTATATTTTATGTATCTTGTACTTGATTTTACTCCTAAAGGTAACCATATTCACGTTTGTTTTTTTGTAATTGCTCTTATTTAAAACCATTCTTATCCATTTATTGTACTTACTACTTGCTCTTAATGGAATTTACTCTTATAAGCAAACATTTTTACTATACGTTTAACAGTTCTTATCTGTAATGTGATATTTTGTAACAACTGTAAGTTGCTCTGGATAAGGGTGTCCGCTTAAAAAAAAAAAAAAAGAATAATAATAATAATAATAATAATAATAATAATAATAATAATAATATAACAGGCCATCAAAAGAATATATAATGAACAGCGGTGGAATAATCAGAAGGCTATCATATTTTTCCTTGTCTTAAACAGTTATGATGTAAGGTTACTTTATCTTGATGTAGGACCATAAGAGTAGTCAAAGGGTTGAACGTCTGTTTATTTGCAAATCCAAATTCTAACAAGAAGGTGATTTAAGGAGCAGACTGGCCATAAGACTATGAGAACTTGAGGCCCTTTGGTTAGCTAGGGAGAAAGTGCAGTCTGTATTTTAGGGAGATAGTTAGTTAGTCAGAGAAAGGAGAGCAAAGGAGAAGAACCTGGAAAACATCAGCTCTCAAGTAATATCAAGCTAAAATACCCCAATAATTCAATAAACTCAGAAGAAGACCTACATATTGTTTAAATGACTAAAATAAGGTAACTGCATTAACCTGGATCGCTAGTGAAGAAAAGAAAAGATAATAATTGATTAATTAATTATAGACTGCGTCGTGTTGGACACCTCAAGCGCAGACACCTCTGTCACGAGTGACCCTGAAACCCGTCTTCCCTTGCACAAGTGGCGAGCACCTTTTTTAAGTGAAAGGTGTATGTGGCAGAGATGGATGGCTCTTTGATAGAAACAGCTTAATTTATTTGAAGTCTTCCCATGGATGATGGGAATGAGAATGTAGAGATGGGAGCCGAGCTAACAAGATTTACGTTTTTTGCAGGTATCAGGCTTTTAAAAACTGTCACCCACACCTGCGGTGGCTTTGACTCACTGAGAGCAGAAACTGACCCAAGACTGTCACAGCTACTGGAAGCAGGCTGATCTTTGGGATACAAATTGGACATTTGTGAAACCGCAACAAATATTGTAATGACTATAATATATTTTAAAGAATTTAAAGTCAGCAGAAATACTAAACAAATTGTTAAAACACAGTGGCCCATATTTATAAAGGGGGAAAAAACCGACCGCAAAAAGCCACGTAATGTGCGTGCTCAGTACGGCCGCACTCATTGTCAAAATAACGACCTATTTTATAAGACTAATTAGGTGAAGCAGGCGATTCCGCAATCAAACAATTTAAATACCCCTCACCGCAATTAGCGGTGGAGAATTACACACCTCTCACAATAAATAGCGGGTTTGGGTCAACCCTGCGTGTGTAGGCTACACATTCCAAAAGAAAATGAATGGCACACAAAGACCTCGGCCTGGTACTAGCCATGGTGATGAGGATGCTCGGAAGCAAAAACTGAAATTTACCAATATGGAAGTGGAGTTTTTTGTACAAGCAGTACTTATCAACCAGGACAAAGGATCACAGGAATAAAATATGGAATGTGTGGTGGCTTCTTAATAAACAAATGTACCACTTCAGAGTTTGTAGTCTAGGTTGCTTATACATTACAATAAGAAACAATACGTTTTATTTACTTACATCCATGGCAGTCAAACGGGTGGAAAATCCTTCCATTGTACAGCAATATGTTCAACAACAATAACTCCATACAGCTTCATACGAACAGTCTTCAGTTTAACTACGACTTATATCTTCTTAAATTCTTATGTAGTTACAACTCTCCTAATTTTTATGTATGTCTGAATTTCTGACTGTATGTATGATTTTAAAGCATATCTGTATGGTTTATAATATAGCTACATTATTCAGATGTGCCTACAACCAGCTGTACTGTATTTGCTTTAGCTACAAACTAACTGCATCATCTGTCCCTCTGTCCTTTTTTTTTTTTTTAATCATTTTCTTTCAAACTCAAATTTAACACTATTGCCTGAACCAGTATTTTTAAATACCAGAATGCCATATCACAAAACATAAATTCTGTAGGCATTACTAAAATAACGGTGGAGGATGAGCCTTCATTGTATTACATGTATATGAGACTTTTTCTTTAGTGCGCCTAGGAATATCGTTCCATCTTTTCTTAATCTCCTCCACCATTCTTATAATTATGCCTACACTCTAGAAGTAAAGGCTCTCATTAGAACCTTGCTTTGCCACTGTGGGGAGACCTTTTTAGGTGATTCTAAGAACCTTTTTTTTTACACGGATTCTATATTCTCTATTTGCATTCATTTTTGTCATGTAAGCTATGAAACATGTATTGAAAATTGGAGTTTTCAATAATAATACAGTATTATAAACCACAATTTACAAACTGACTTGATCAGAAAGGTTAAAAAATTAGCTCTTTGCAAAATGTTATTAAATGTTTCTTTGTCCTTGAAAACGATGTCTCCTTCTTGCTGCAGACAAGTCTCCTACATCACCTTGCCTTTTATATAGCCTACTGTCTGACTGCGGCAAATTAATGCCTGCTTTTCAGAGTTCTTAAGATAATCAAAAAAATACAAACAAATATTAATAAATTAGATGGAATATTTAATAGACCTCATTTGCAAAATCCCCTCCCAATTTTAGCGGTTTTGTTCAGAAACACCCCAGAATTACATATGCATATACAGAATTACATATGCATCAAGGGCTAAAGCGCACAGAGACATTGCCCCCGCAAATCACTTCTTAATTGCGTGTTTATGCCATTGCGCAAGGTACTTTACCTAGCTTGCTCCAGTAAAAACCCAACTGTATAAATGGGGAATTGTATGTAAAAAATAATGTGTAAAAAATAATGTAATTGTATGTAAAAATAATGTGATATCTTGTAACAATTGTAAGTCGCCCTGGATAAGGGCGTCTGCTAAGAAATAAATAATAATAATAATTGTGTGTGTTTTATAAATCCCATCCAAGAATTCAGAACCCTAGCACCCGTTTTACTGTCGTAAAACATGTGCAATCCTTTTATAAATCTGGGCCAGTGTTTAGAAAAATTGTATAATGTACTCTGTATTCGTTTATGAGAATATTGTAGGATTCTATATTCAGATTTATTCTAGTATAACAGTAGAAAAATATTATTAGTGAATGTCTAATGTCTGAAAAGCGAGCTCCTTGTGGTGGGATTTACTGCTCAATTGTTAATCTCGACAATTTGTAAGGAAGAAATGTATAATTACAGAGTGCTAATTACATTAAAACCCACTGCACATATTAACTAAACTGGATGCAGTAACCCCAGTTCTTCCTAAAATGGCATGTCTATTAATCGATACAGATTCTCTGCAACCAGTACCTAACCCTAACCCTAACCCTAATCAGTACCTAACCCTCATTAAAAAAGTAAACGGTTCTTAACTACCGTTTGTTTTGTACAGGCCTTGCTTCAAGGACATGGGAGTGATATGTACATGAGCAACATGAAGGCTCATTTAGTGCCTTAGTGGTTTTGCTCTGCTCAACAGCTTGCTTGTGTATGAATCAACCTGAGATTGATCAGTCATAAGCAGAGATGCTTTTAGTTTCACTATAACCCACACACTTGGTTTTTGGAAGCTGTGCTACCCAAAGGTGGCAGATGACTTTATGACCTCCTCTAGGTTTTTTTCCATTTCATAGTTACCACGCACTTTCAATTCAGACTGTGTGATAAATGAATATACTGTAACTGAAATATATTAGCAGTCATTTATTATTTTACTCTGAAGAGCAACACTTGAATACCAAAAATCTATACAATGGGTTGTGTATTTCACATCATCATCATCATCATCATCATCATCATCATCATCATTATAATACTAGTAATAAGACTTAAAGAGTAAGTAGCAGGACTTTTAATTCTTTCACTTGTAAACTCTACAGTCTCCCTGTAAATAAATACCTCTGTTTATTTCTGCAGTAAAACTTAAATAAATGCAACACTGTGGCTTTTTTTCTTTATAAATTTAGTCATTACCAATGGTTTTTTACCCTGGGTTTCTCCCCAATTTGGAATGCTAAATTATTATTTGTATCCCGGTTCACCGCTGCAACCCCCTGATGACTCGGGAAATGGAGGCTGGAACACATGTCCTCTGAAACATGTTCCTGCCAATCCGTCATTTTTCGTACTGTGGATTCACAGCGAGGCCACCAGACCTATAGTGCCAGAGGACAACACAGATCTGATGGCTCCACTGCAGAACTGCAGGCTTTTATCGGCCACAGGGGTTGCTGGTGCGCGGTGAACCATGGATTCCCCTGCCGACCTAAGCCCTCCCTACCCGGGCAGTGCTCGGCCAATTGTGCGCCGCCCCCTAGGAACCCCCGGTCACGATTGGCAGTGACATAGCCTGGATTCAAACCTGCGAACTCCAGGCTATAGGGCACATCCTGCACTCCATGCGCCTTACTGGATGCGCCTCTTTAATTCTGTCCAACTCTTTTTTTTTCCTCAAACCTCAGTGCACTAAAGTGGACATTTTTTAAATACCACTGCATTTAAAGCAAGAATATACAGTTATTTCAAAGATGTTGCCTTAATGAACAACTCTTTTCAAATATTTTAAAACTCAGAAGTTTAAAGCCCCTCTGTGGTCTCCAAAAGGTTCTCAAACAGAGAGGTTGAATACACCAGTGTCACTATTAACCATTAAGCTGCCATGTAACACTCTGCCCCCGGTGGATGTAAGACTGAAGAGATGTTTGAGAGCCCTTATAAGGCCACAGAGGTGCTTAAAAAGGCACCGAAAATGATATGCAAAGTGAATCTAATATATTAGTTAAGATAACTGTGATATATTATACAAAATTGTTCTTTACATTGCTTAGACATGTTTACACTGGCCCCCAACCTATTTATTAAGTTTGCAATCAATATGTGAAATAATAATTGGATTTTCTCAAATAATGAGTTTTATTGATATTTTCGTATTGCCTGAGTAAGGTGTTGTTTTTAAGGTTTCCACTACTTTGTAGAAATTCTTTTGGATTGTATTGGCTCCGTCTGTACACCAAATAACTATTTAGTAGGTTATCAATGTCTCATCTCTTTTGTTTTTTTAACATCTTTATCACTAATCAAGACGTATTTCCATGTAAAAACTACCAGTAGGGGCTCCCAAGTGGTGCATCCGGTAAAGGCACTCCGTGTGGAGCGTAGGATGCGCCCTATAGCCTGATGGTCGCTGGTTTGAGTCCAGGATATTCCACTGCCGACCGTGGGCGAGAACTCCCAAGTGTCGGCGCACAATTGCCCAAGCATCACCCAGGTGGTGAGGGCTTAGGTCAGCCAGGGTGTCCTCGACTCACTGTGCACCAGTGACCCCTGTAGACTGGCCGGGTGCCTGCGGTCTTGCCTGTAAGCTGCCCAGAGCTGCGTTGTCCTCTGATGCGGTAGCTCTGAGGTGGCTGCATGGCAGGCCTGCACAGTTAAAAAAAGCGCTCAGCTGACCGCACACATTTCGGAAGACAGCGTGTGTTCGTCTTAGCCGCTCCCGAGTGAATAGGATATTTCAAATTGGGAGAAAAATGGGGTAAAAATCACTTGCCGACTACTAAATTAAACAAAAAAGCTATCAGTAAAGAATTTTTTTTTCTTTTGTTTTTTTTTTAAGTGAATGCATTTTAGAACGGGTGTCTGAACCCTAAATATTGTCAGGTCCCACATTTTAAGAACTGAAAGCACTTCATGCACACAAGAGTTTTTGATTTTAAAACATAGAACAACATAAAAACAGTAATTACGTTTTCCAAAGACTTTCCCTGGGAACTTTCTCATATCTTGTTCTTGCTGTAGTGGGCAACAACATGTTCAAACAAGATATGTAGTCCATTAAGTTCATACAATCATTTCAGTTTTTAGGGTCCTCATTAAAAAATGGGGACCCTTATATGCTGATCGTGTCTGTCTGTCTGTCTGTCCATCCATCTGACATACTATATTGGTTGAACACAAGAACCGCTGAGCTGCTCACTAAAGCCATGAACACACTGCCCGATGCGATCAATAGCTACGCGATTTTTCGGTCACACCGGGCCTCGTATTATGCTTTGTGATGCGATTTTACAGGCTCTACAATCGATTTCAGTCAGCTCGCAAAGTTTAAACATGTTTAATATTTTGCGATGCGATTCCCTCGCATTGGCTAGTGTGTTATACCCACTTGCATGTCTCAATGTTAGAAACCATGAGTTCACCGCGTTAGGTCATATGACTGGAGACATGCATGTATTCTCTGTCGCTCCATTAAATATATATATGGGCAGCTGGCTCTTTGAGCTAATATATATATATATATATATATATATATATATATATATATATATATATATATATATACACACTACCGGTCAAAAGTTTTAGAACACCTCAATTTTTCCAGTTTTTATTGAAATTTACGCAGTTTAATGTCTCAATGTACTCTGAAATTAAAGCATAGAACAAATAAACAATTGGAGATAAAAAAGAAATCATGGAATCGTTTTGTTTAACAAAATTTAATCTAAATTTTTGACTCATCAAAGTAGCCACCTTTTGCAGATATAACAGCCGAACACACTCGTGGCATTCTTTCTACAATGGAAATCAAATATTGTTCGGAAAGTTCTTCCCAATACTGTTGCAGAAGTTCCCACAAATGTGTTGCACTTGTAGGTTGCTTTGCTTTCACCCTTCTGTCCAGTTCATCCCAAACCTTCTCGATGGGGTTTAAGTCTGGAGACTGTGCTGGCCATTCCATGATTTGAAGCCTACCGTCTTGTTCTTTTCTTCTAAGGTAGTTCTGACATAGCCTGGAGGTATGTTTTGGGTCATTATCTTGCTGTAGGATGAACCCCTGACCAACTAGGCATATACCAGAGGGTATTGCATGGCGCTGCAAAATGCTGTGGTAGCAGTTTTGGTTCAGGGTGCCACTCACTCTGTGCAAGTCGCCGACTCTGGATCCAGCAAAAGAGCCCCAGACCATCACGCTTCCTCCTCCATGTTTGACAGTTGGTGTCACACACCGAGGAACCATCCTTTCGCCTACTCGACGGTGTACAAAAACCCTGCGTAATGAACTGAAAATTTCAAATTTTGATTCATCGGTCCATAAGACCTTCTTCCAGTCTTCAGTAGTCCACTGGCGGTGCTTCATGGCCCAGGCAAGCCTCTTTTTCTTATTTTGCCATCTTAGCAATGGCTTTCTTACTGCCACTCGACCTGTCAAACCTGCAGCTCGAAGTCTTCTCTTCACAGTTGAAACTGAGACTTGCTTACTTCGACCAGTGTTAAGCTGTGCTTGAAGCTGTTGTCCTGTGTGCCGCCTATCACGCAAGCTGTTGACTCTCAGAAACTTGTCTTCTGATTCTGTTGTGGCTTTGGGTCTGCCAGACCTCTTCCTGTCAGAGTTTCCTCCAGTTTCCAAGTGCCTTTTGATGGTGTAGGAAACTGTACTCACTGACACCTCGGCTTTCTTTGCAATTTCTCTAAAGGAAAGACCTACACTTTTAAGGGTTATAATGGTCTGTCTGTCTTCCTTTGTTAATTGCCTTTTTCTTGCCATTATGAGAGCAATATACTACTTCCTGCAGTACAATACTGTCCAAATAATGCTTAAGAGGGTGTAGTAACACAGTCTGTTCCAACACTGCTTTTATACAGACAGAGGGTTTGTAAGTAATCAACAAAAGTTGGGACACCTGTAGGAATTGTTAGCATCAACTTTCAAGGCTTAATTTACTTCCATTGCTGCAGAACAGCTGTAAGTTGTTAACCCATTACTTGTTCCCTGAAAAAGGCCTTTTTGTATAACTCTGAAATGTACATTATTTTTCAGTTTTTGGTAACCTAAACTTTTTTTTTTAACCTCTGGCAGTTTACCGCTTACCTTTGTACCATTTCAGGTTATTCACTGGACTTGAACTGCTTAAATTTCAATAAAAACTGGAAAAATTGGGGTGTTCTAAAACTTTTGACCGGTAGTGTATATATATATATATACGTACCCACTGTCGAGACTACAGTGGCCAGAAGTTACTCAAATTACATTGGAGTGTGCAGTAAACATTATTGTTTATTATACAGATAATACACATAAAAGATTACTTGCCAAAGTGAAAAAACAGGAGAATCTACAGTAGTAATAACCAAAACAACATGAATTCATATTATATCACTGTCGTCAATGGTAGCCTTTCTTTCACTAAAGTTATATACTGGATGAAACAAAGGTATTGGTTTGCAAAGTATTAAAAAAACTGTAGGTGGAAATGTCAAGATGACATTTAGTTTGTCAGGGGAGTAATGTAGGGCCTGGAATAGGGGAATGACATAACTTTACGTCGTATCCGCCTACTGCGCATGCACAACACATACCATAGAGACTAGAGCAGTCAGAAGTCATTCCAGTTACAGTGAGGTAAGTTTCACAATACATTTCACTCTAACCTTGCACTTGTTATGGGATTATGAGGACCCTTTGTATGTGCCTGCACTGTTTTGGAAAAGTAACTATTTGGTTAAAAAGAAAAGAGGAACATATTATACCTGTGGACCATTTAGCATTCACAGTGACCTTTTTAGTGATACAGTTGAATGACACCATCAAGTGCAAATTGTGAGGGGTTTATGAAATAATTGTGTTAGCTCTGTAAACTTCAAGCATATTGCATTACAATATAAATCATTACCAACAAAAGGAAAGGCTCACAATTCAAGCAGCCACAACAGGGTGAAATTACAAAATATGCCACAACAGGATGAAACATGATGCTTTACTGGTAGAGTTTTGACAATAAGGCCAAACTAGAGCCCTTTAAACAGAATACATTCAAATTCAATCACCCCTCTAGCTGGCTCTCCACATCAGTGGATAACTAATGTTACTTTTTCACCCTGTATTTGTTCCATTTTCTCCTTTTCCAGTAAAATGGAATACTTGCTGAAAGTTGAATATTTTAACGTATGAAAGTGAATCGCTAATCTTGTATATTTGAGATTGACTTCATTATGTATTCTTTTTGACACCAATTCAATTGTATTTAAAATGTAGGCCTATAATACTATATACCTTTTTTTAATTACAAAACAGAAGCGTTTAAAGAAAAAAAAATAACAAAACATATAGAGAACATTTATAATAACACCTTAACTTAGATCAAAGTTGTAACTATCTTGATTAAGTAAGCAGCAAATGATAAAACAGAGACTCGAAAAGAGTAATACAAATCTCTGAACTATTGCTGGAACAGAAAACGCCCTAAGAATACAGTTAGTGTCATTCCTAACCTCCAGTGCTGCTGGGCAGAAACTGCAGACCAACATGGCTCCCAATGGAGAGGTGAATATACTTATCAAACTATTGTTTTAAAAGCTAGTGTAACTGCTTTAATTCACCAAGAATGAAAGTTTGCAAAGTGTATGTTAATCTGTATTATTTGGAACTATTTGTATAATTTAACAGTATTTTGCAAAAACAAAGTGTGTGCTACATATGTCAGGGCTGGGAAGGCTACACTTCATTCCACGCCTTAGTGAAATTTAATGTGCAGCAGGTGGCCAGGTGATCATTGACTAATTTATGACGATTTACACTGGTAACCTGGCTGGAAAGACAGTACTTTGTTCTGCAAAGGTTACAGACCGGTTTCACACAATAGGCTATTGTCTTTGTCTACTTGCCAAACCAGTTATCCATTCCTGGTAATTCCCTCTTTGTTGAGTCATATTGCTTAAGTACTATATAAGATGTATAACTTTCATTTCACCTTCTGATAAAGTACAGTAGGCAATAGAGCAAGCTTATGCTTATATTTGTAATAGTTTTTGGGTTAACCGCATAACTACATACATATTAACAGCATCTGGTGCCCTTTACTATCTATTTAACTGGTCATTACCAGTTAAAAATAACAATGTGACAAAGATGCATAGGTTCATACTGTAATATAGCAACGGTTACTAGGTTGGGAGTGTCACCTGTTGTGTCTGGTGCGCAGGCCAAGAACTTAAAAATACTGTTAGAAATACTGTTTTCAAGGGCACCAACTTAAGCTGTAGCTGGCAGCTGCTTTTCTCCAACTGACTGAACCTAGAAACTTGGGTTGGTGTGTTGAAATGAAATGCAGAAGTATGATATCAGCAAAACCTCAGATGAATTTGAATATACAGAAGGCTTGACTGAAATTACTTGTACTGTACACACAAGTTGGAACCTATTATTTAAATAGTTCCTCCAGGATTCTGCGATCGCGGAAAAGATCACGGAATTTGCTCTCTCTCGCAGAATTTTCAATTTTTTCCAAAAAGACAAGAAAACTCCAACATTTGCTCCCTACTATCACTGTACATGTCACTAGACGGCATACACACTATTTGTATAGTGAGAAGTGTGGCGGGGTTTCAGTGCGAGCTTTAGTTCAGCCATGGAGAGATTCCTAAGGCCATTGGTGAGTTCTGGAAACAAAACTAAATTAGCACCGAATATAACGGCAAAAGATAGGGCACAAATTCAAAATGCAAGTCCAGTATTTCCAATAACTCACCATAATAGCTTCTGTTAAAAAGTGACAATGACCATGGATAGACAAACAGTGGCTACTGAAGAACGAAATAAGATAAGATTATTATTATTATTATTATTTTACAAAAGGATGTCATAGTTTAGTCACAAGTTCAAAGTGAAGCATTGTTCTGTTACTCCTATGTGAAAGATCAGAGAAAAACAATTAGGACCTTGCTTGTACTCCCTATGTTGCAGGTCCTGAAAGATGTCATTCTAATTATATATGGAAATACACACTTTTCTTGGTAACACTTGATATTAAGGTGCTGCTTATTACTGGATTTTACATGTTTTATAAATGTATGGTAGATGCTTAATGACTATGTTATAATGTATTAATAAAGCATTATACAGGGTTTATAATCAAGCAATAACCATAGACAGAATTACAGTTTTATAAAGGGGACAGTTTTAGCCACCAATTCTACTTTGGGATGTTTTAACGTAATTCCATCTATGGCTATTGCATGGTTATAAACCATCTGCAATGCTTTATTAACACTCTATAACATAGTTATTAAGCATATATTATATATCTATAAAACATTAATATGCAGCACCTTAATTAAAAGTGTTGCCCTTTTTTGTACATGGTGTAGTAACATGAATGCTCAAAAACGAAGGGGGCGGCGAACTGTATTATATATTATCTGGTTACTTTGGATGACAACATTTTTCTGAAAATCCTCCTTTTTTAAATTGTAACTTTCCTATTTGTTTTGTGGTATGTGATGGTAGCACTTTCACACTGTGGCCTTGGTTAAAGAAACAAAAAAAAGCTAGCTTATCGCCTGCCACTGTTTCCAAGCACTTGTCACCGTTTCCAAACTATTTCTATGTGCTGCCTTGATTGATTTTTAATTTTAAAAAATAATTGGCCATCCCAAATTGGGAGAAAATAATTGGCAACGACTAAATTAAAAAAAAAAAAAACTAAAAAAAAAATCATTTCACATTTTGCCTATTACAGGTGTTAGTAGCCATTGAAAACATGTATTATTAAAATAAACACTCTAATTAGTAATGTGTGCTTTATTGTATAACATTTAACCTGTGAAAGCACATTTTGGGTGATTTCCAATGCTTTTTACTTCAAAGTGTAAAGTAAATAACTTTTTTTTAGGAATACAATTTGGCATATTCTGCACCATACATTACTTTATTTACAAATGATGTGTTACATTCTACACTTTGTATCACTGTTTAATGAACAATAGAACTGTGGTTCACAGCATTGAAATATGCTGAATGAAACCTTTACCAACACAGCCAGTGTCACCTGTATATAAGTTAAAACAACACCTGTGAGATGTATTAGACCTTACAGCTGATTTCCTATTTTTCAGGTTTATAAAAAGCTTTGTGTAACTGACAATCTCCTACAAAACATGGTGGCTGTGTTTGTCCACAATCCCAGAATTAGCATAATCTTTTCTTCCAGTCAGGTAGCAGCAAGGAGCACCTAACAAATTCTGTGGATTCACCTATTCATTTTCACTCGAAAGTGATGCCCCAGAGCAGCACACAACCTGCAGCACTACACTCCTTGCTACTGTGTACACTATAGCAGGTGTAAACACCAATCAAGTTACTGTTGCATTTGCAGAGACTATTGTTTGTCTTTATGCATTTTCCAACAGTAAAACTTTTATTTAAAAATGTATTTATAGTATTTATGTAGACTTAATAAGTAACATAATGTTCCCATTGTTTATTACTAACGTGAAGCAAAGAAAGGTTAACAAAGTATTTTTTATTTGTTACTGTGGAAAATAGAGAAGTCGAGTGTCATTCACCTCCACTGTCAAGGTGGCAGTATTTGAGTTACAGGTTACTATTCAGGTGTGCAGGTACATCTTGGTTGTTTTAGGATTGCAGCTTTCACAGACACTGAACTCCACCTATCTTCCCACAAAACCACCAAATTTGTGAAAAGATTGCTCAGGTCTCCCTGCAGGAAGCGGGTCTCTCCAATGTGGGAAAACAAGTGAATACCAAAACAGCATGAAAACTGACAGGTACGGGAATTGTGTTCAAAATAAAAAAGGATGTATGTTCAACACTATGGGCCTCATTTACAAATCGTTTACCGTACGCAAAACATGATTACCACGTGCAGTTCTGTCCCCGTCATATTTACTATTCCCATTTCCGTGCGGAAAACAAGGATTTAGTGGATGCAAAATGAAAGGGGTGGTATAGCGCCATCGCCTCATTTGCATTGAATTAATTGTATTTATGTATGCAAAGCTGCATGTTAAACACAGAAAATGAGCTATTCACGAAGGTCTGACAAGTATTTTTTATATAATGTAATGTGTACAAAGAACACATTAATGTTATTTTAATATGTCCTTGTATTTATTAGGCTATTAATATTTTTACTAAACAAACATTAACCGATTGAAAACAATCAAATACATAAATAGCACTTTAATTAATTGCTGTGTAAATAAATATATATGAATAACTAACTAACTAATCTAACAAATAAATAAATACATACACACATAAATAAATAAAACCTGCTAAGATAAAGAAACACCTCCCCAAAACCTGAATAAAAAAAAATTAGCAAAAAAATGTAAATATATTCTTAACCTCAGAGGTCTGATCTACAATTGGACTAGGATCTGGAGTTGCAGTCCTGAAAGCTATGCATTATGTGTGGTGTAGTGGTTAGGGCCCTGGACTTTTAACCAAGGGTCATGGGTTCAATATCAGGACACTACTCCAATAAAAATCCAATTGTATAAATGGGTCCCACGATTTGTATGTAAAATAATTAATTGTAACTTGATTTGGAAATAAGCATCAGCCAAATAAATGTTTTTATTTTTATTATAAATAGGTGCCATAGTGCTGACGAAAAACCCACACAAACCAACGTTTATTTCACATACCTTATGATAAATACTTTATTCATAAAACCGCCCGGGATGAAAACAATGCACGAATACTACTGAAAAAAACCTACCCAACCGACCTTTAAATAAACCTTTATTAATCAAACAGTGTTATAATCAAATTTCAACTGTTTGACACAATGTTACAAGATTCATCACAGTTGTAATTAAACACAGTTACAATGTACATTTTTACGTAGGTTCTTTCTGGCTTTAACACAGTTGGGAGGTTGCGTTGTAACAATTAATCTTGATGAATCTTGTAACATTGTGTCAAACAGTTGAATTGAGTTACATTTTTTTTTAAGTTGTTTCTACATTACGTTCGCTGACCCCAAGCGCATGTATCTGTATTTTAGTTATATATCATATATATATATATATATATATATATATATATATATATATATATATAGTGAGAGTGTAGTCCTAGGGGGAAAAAAGACTACATCTCCCAGAAGGTCAAAGGCTGAAAAGCCTTCATTTTGTTAATTGTTTATTTTAATTGTTTAATTAGTAATTATCCCCTGCACCTGGCTATCATTGTGAATTAGAGCCAGGTGCAGGGTATTTAAAAAAAGCAGCCAGTCTGTTCAGTGCTGCTGTGTAGAGAGCCTGCTTACTAGTGTGCGCAAGCGTATGACGTGTAAGGTACTGTGTGGAAGCCTTTTTGTGAGTTGTGTTATTTGTTTAAAAAAAACCTGTTTTGTTTTGGCAGGTAAACAGCTTAGCTGTCCTGTTTTATAGTTTAGTTTGTTCCTGTGTGTTTTAGTTAGTGCTCAAGAAAGAGCTAGGTGTTTGTTTTGTTTATTTTGTTTTTGGTGATTATTATTAAAAAAAAAATAGCGCAGACATGCTTTAAACCTCAATTTCCTGTGTCCTGGATCTGCTTTAAAAGGGCAATGAACCCGAGTGGGTGCAAGTCTTTTACACTTGGTGGCAGCGTGTGTGGGTGCCCCTAAAGACCCAGAAATAGACGCAAATTTAAAAGATTTGATCGCAAAGATCAATTTGAACACTGCCGCTCAGCTAGAGCAAAACAAACAAAACAAAAGCCTAGCTCAACGTAGAGCCTGCCTACACTTTAACTAGTCACTGATTAAAAGACAGGACGGCTAAGCCATTTACCTATCAACAAAAACATTCACAAACAGTTTACCTTTTATTTTATTTTTTTATTTTATTTTCACAGCCAAACTATCCTATACCAGCTCCCTGGTGATCTCCCCTTATTGGCGCTGGAAGCTCTCTTTTATAGTCTGTGGCTGTTCCCAATTAACACCAATTACCTTGTTTGGGGACAGCCACATTCTCACATGTTTTTAGCAGGGAGAGGAATTAATCCCTTCAACAGTACAGAATATCAAGCAGGCTTTTTTTATTTTTTATTTTTTATTTTTTGGCTATTCTACATGTAATACAGTACAAAACAAACCATGCTGATGCGTTGCAGGCTTCACATTGTTGTAGGATTTTCTTTTATAACTCTCTCATTTTTATCCCTGCCTCCACCAGTAAGTAAGCTCCTTCATTCAATAGAATAAATACTGCGCAACTTCAGACCTGTTGCCACCCACAATTTGTATGCTAATCAGAATTTTTGCTTCTAATTAGTTGGTAAATAGGGCCTGACAATTTCGGAAATACCATGCGCAGTCATCTCTAATTTTCATCTGCAATTCTGGACAAATTACCTTTAGTAAATGAGGCCCTATGAAGGATTAAGGGGCTGCTGGGATTAGCATAAAGGCAGTTAGAACACTAATGAATCGGAGTAAGGAAAGGTTCTTGATCTGCATAAAGTTAAACAAAGTTTGTAACAGTAATTAGGCAACACTCAGTCATAGCAGGGTCTTTCCTTAACTATAATGTTTAATTGGCATTATTTTGAATAAACTGCTGTTTCTATTTTAGATTTGGTTGTATTGCTTGGTTTACAAAGGGAATTGACATGATTAGCTTTAACACCATTTCACACAGATACCCTGAGATAATGCTGCAGCATTCTGATACTTCTATTGTAATGAACTACACAGCAGTGTTTAACACCACCCTAATATCATTGCATTCTAATGATCTCAGTTTCTGCACTGTTCTGTGTTATTCAGAGGTATTGTATAGCAGCTTAATCTCCATTCCTCAAACAGTGACATTCAAAGACAAAAGGGCTAGGTGCATTATACTGTTTACTCATTAGTATATTAAATTAATAAGCAACACAACTTGGATGTGACTAATGAAACTTTGGAGTAAAGAGCTTTAAGACATGGAATTTTTTTTATGAATCTCTCAGTTGGACACAAACATAATTTTCCTTACTTTTGACCAAAAAAAGAAAAAATAGCAGCTTGAAAATAGTTGTCTATATCATTTTGAAAAATGTATAATAAAAAATACAGACCTTATTGTAACAGTACTGTACTTTTTTTTAAATATCGTATTACTTTGAATAAGCGCCACACTCGGATATGAGATTTGTAATAGACGCTGCCCTCGAATAAACACCGCTCTCAATAATGAAATGTACATTTTTTCCCTACCATCTCAAATAAATGCAGCACGTAATAAAGAAACGCATAGCAAAACATTACAATTAGAAACAAAGTTAATTGAATAAACTCAAATAAAATGTATTTAAAGAATACAATTACACACTGGAGCATACCGGTATTTTACGGTATTTTACCTTAGGTACACAGCACTATGTACTGATACTGATGTAGGAGTGAATACAACAGCACTAAAATAAATAAATAAATATATATATATATATATATATATATATATATATATATATATATATATATATATTGCCAATATCACTGCTCCCCTGCACCAGCTCCTGCGGAAGAAGGAGCCGTTCATCTGGGCTGAAGCACAACAGACCGCCTTCAACCGCCTCCGGGAAGCCCTGACTCAATCCCCGGTATTCACCCCCCCCCCCCCCCCCCGACTCCTGCCTGCACTTTCTCTTAGACACTGATCCCAGCCAGGACCTGATGGAGAGAAGGTGAGTGCATACTACAGCCAGTCCTTGAACAAGGCAGAGAGAAGGTATTGCATAACACGGCGTGAACTGTTGACGGTAGTCGCAGCCGTTCGGCATTTCAAACATTACCTGTGCGGCCTACTCTTCACCATCCGCACCAACCACACTGCGCTACAATGGCTGCTGACTTCCAGGGAGTGGGAGGGAGTTTGCCTACTGGATCGAGCAGCTCCAGCCCTTCCACTACAAAATCCAGTACCCGTCTGGCGCCCACCATGCCGACACAGACACCCTGTCGCCGGCCCTGTGTGGAAGAAGATTGCAAACATTTCCCTAAGAGAGAGGAGTGGCAGCGGGAACTGAAGCTGGATAAAGCTGGGGAGGACTGCGGCCAATAGTGCGGCACCAGTGAAGCGCAGGGTGAGTCAGAGGCTGTGAGTTGCCGGAAGTTAGTGACAGTGGAGGTGGGTGACTGGAAACTCCAGCAGCAGCAGGACCCAGACATGTGCCCTGTGCTACGGTGGCTGGAAGACCAAAGGCTACCTGGGAAGAAGCTCCCTGGGAAGAAGTTGCATTACTCTCCACAACAACGAAGGGTCTATGGTGACAATGGCCTGGACTGGGTATCAGCGGCAGTGGAAGGAGCCAGCTGTGCTGAAGGCTCACCGTTGCACCCTCGGCACTGGACACTTCGGGATCACCAAAACGCTATGTTGGGTAAGACAGAAGTTTTATTGGGGCCAGTGCAGACGTGATGTAGATTACTGTTGCCGCTGCGACAACTGTATCGCTCGCAAGGGACCCACAGATCAGTCGCACACCTCACTCCAGCAGTTCCCTGTTGGCGGCTCCATGGAGAGAGTAGGAGTGGACATTCTGGGCCCCTTTCCCCGCTCAGACAAGGGAAACCACTTTGTGTTAGTCACGCTTGACTATTTTAATAAGTGGCCTGAAGGCTATGCGCTGCCTGACCAGGAAGCAGAAACAGTAGCTGAAGCACTGGTGGAGGGGTTTTTCAGCCACTTTGGAGTCGCCCAAGAGCTTCACTCTGATCAAGGGCGCAACTGTGAGTCACGGGTGTTCGCAGAGATGTGTCGGTGTCTGGGAATACACAAAACAAGGACGATCACCCCCCCCCCCTTCAACTGGCCATCACCACAGCCTCCCACCAGTTCCCCTGGTCTTGCTCACTTGCCGCTCCGTGGTGCAAGACCACAGCCTGCACTCCAGCCCTCCTGATACTCGGCCGGGAGCGCCACACCCCCAGCAAGATTGTGTTCGGTTGTCCGGGGGACAGGGACGCTGAACCGCCCGGTCTTGAGTACGCTGGACAGCTTCAGGACCGCATGGAGCTCACTGCTTTGCCAGAAACCAGCTGCAAGCGGTGGGTTGCCACCAAAAGTGTGACTCCAATACTCTGTAACTCCAGTACTGGTTTGGGTCTATCATCATCAGCGCAAGCTGGGCCGCTACCCCAAGCTGGACAGCTCCTGGCTAGGACTGTGTAAAGTAATTGAGCGCATTGGAGAAGTTGTGTATAGTTGTGTTACATGAGACCTGCTTGCCCCATACCAAAGACAGGGAACAGTACAACCTGACCCAGTGGCACCTCCCTCCCTCTTACCTGTCAGCGGAGTCCCCACTTCCCAGAGCTAACCACCCCTTGGACACCTGATCAGCAAGCCCAGATCCCCCAGCTCAACAATGGCCCCAGCATCACCACAGACTGCCCCTGCACTTCAGAAACTGAGCGATGTTTGTCGGGGAATACAAGCTGTAAGAAGGGGGCAATGTAGTGTCAGGTGATTTGGTGAGCTAAAGAAGACCGCTGTGTATGTATGTGTGTTTACTGTCACTTCTCTATCTGTGGCAGGCGCTGTCTTTCAACTATACATTGCCTGCTCTTTCCACCCTTCCCCCTCCCGTCTGTGAGTGTGTGACATCAGTGTCCGGTTCTGACTGGCTTCTGAAAATGGGAAAAGCTACAATATGTATAATTGTTTATAATTATAATAATATTATTATTATTTTATAAAAAATTCTAGTAGTCAGTCAACAGATCATAGGCATTTTTCTGTTTCATTTTGTTGTGCTGGCTTGCTGGCATATTATAGAACACTTTATTTTACAAATCCATAAATGTTTTATGTCAATCTGTAATCATTCTGTAGGTATGAGCATTCAGTGTTTTATTGTAATTTAAACCACGTTAAAACTGAATATATAAACACACTTGTACATTATTATACATGGCTATAGTATTTATTTTGGCAACACAGTTTTCAGGTTGAGATGAAATGATAAGTTTACCGGTCCCGGTAATGTATAGACTGTCAGTATTAACAATATATATATTTTTTTTTAAAGTACCTGCAATAGGAGTCGAATTTCACTAATGAGAAGAATATTCTGAATAAAACAAGAGATGCTGTGTTTGGTATGCTTCTTTTTTTTTAATTTAGTAGTCACCAATTATTTTTTATTATTTTCTCCCAATTTAGAGTATCTGATTATTATTTAGGCTCAGCTCACCGCTACCACCCCTGCGCTGACTTGGGAGCAGCGAAGACGAACACATGCTGTCCTTTGAAGCGTGTGCCCTCATCCGACCGCTTTTTTTCACACTGCAGAATCACCTCAGAGCTACATCGTTGGAGGACAAGCCAGAAGGTGCCCGGCCAGACTACAGGGGTTGTTGGTGTGTGGTGAGCTGAGGACACCCTGGCTGACCTAAGCCCTCCCCCACCCCGGGCGGCACTCAGCCAATTGTGTGCCGCCCCCTGGGAACTCCCGTCCACAGTCGGCAATGTAATAGGCTGGACTTGAACCGGTGACATCCAGACTATAGGGCGCATCCTGCACTCCACGCAGAGCACCTTTATTGGATGTGCCACTCTGGAGCCCCCTCAGTATTATTCTTTTGTTACATCGCATATCACTGCCTCACATCTGCCGTAACAGAAAGAGACATTACAAAACTGGAGGTACATCTTGAAGTCAGGAAGCAATCAGCGCCGTGCACAAACAAACTAGAAGATGATAAAAGCCTGGTGTATTAATACAAAAAATAAGTTAAAAAAAGTAAACGTCAAGAAATGATAAAAGTATTTAAATACACCTTTCTGTAGTATATTTATATTTAAGCAACTTGACGAGAAGGTTGGTTTGATTATCTGCATGATGGCGTTCTACTCTCTGAAGCACATTAAGGGTGTATCCAAAATAGGTTGTTTTGCATCTAAACAGACAATTATTCAGCTTGGCAGAAATTGAATTTATACATATTAAGGAACAAGATGATACCATAAAAACTTAGTCTGACAGCGGGTGCAGCCAACTCAAAAACTAAGGGCTTTCTGATTTTTGGCTCATGGACTCTATCGCCGCATGTACTCATTGCGTTGCATGCGCTCAAGTACTGTGTATTAAAATGGTGCCACAGGGAATGAAGTACGAAATTCTAAGAGGGTCAAGACACAGCAGGGTGATTAACGTGTGTTAAAAAAAATTAATCTCCAAAGAAATTAACGCGTTAATCACAGAAGTTAACTGTGATTAATTGACCGTCCTATTTATTTCAAATGAATTTATTGTTAAAAATCTTAGTCCTTCTCTATTGTACATCAAACCATACTTTGTGAATCAGTCCAACAGCTGTATCAGGAGGGAGATCGTTAGAACCAGAGCAGTCTTGAAAACATGTCGAGTGACTATAATTAGTTGGGGTTGTGCACATTATGTTTTGTTTTGTTTGATTTTGTATTTAGTATATTAGTTGTTCACATTTGTTTTACATTATGTTTTGGGTTATTACCCAAAGAGAGGCATGTTGTTGCTTATTTTGTATTATTGTGTTAAGCTGTTGTGGTTAAATGACAGCAAAGTGATTAGAGGGACAAAATAGTCCCGTTCCTCAATTTCCAATGCAGCCAGGTGTTTTCCATTTGCACCAATTAACTATCATTGATAGTCCCCTATAAAGAGGAACTGAACACACAGGAAGTGGAGCATGTGGTTACAGGAGGAATTAAATGGAGGACACAGGAAGTTGGCCATCTTGATAGACAGACCTGGATGGCAACAACAAGGATTATTTGGAACTCGAGAAGGAATACAGCAGGATAAAGACACGATGGCCTAGTGGAAGGAAGGACCGGTCAGAAGCTGATAGCAAAGGTAAGTATTCATCCTTGAATTATGCTATTGAAGCGGTGCTCTTTGAGTAAAGAAAGACTATTAATACTATTACACCAGGGACTGTGTGGTGTTTGACTTTTAATTCAGAAGTAAAGACACTTGGCAGAAAGATTTATAGTTACTGATATTAATTGTGGTTTATGACAAGGTGTTGTACTGCTTCCCTTCAAGGCACCCTCCTCCATGACCGATGTCCCCATGGAGCGAATAGGCACCAACTGAGGGACGAACCGCCAGCTACAAGGGCAGCAGTGTGGAGTAGTGGTTAGGGCTCTGGACTCTTGACTGGAGGGTCGTGGATTCAATCCCTGGTGGAGGGACACTACTGCTGTACCCTTGAGCAAGGTACTTTACCTAGATTGCTCCAGTGAAGAAAAAAAAACTGTATAAATGGGTAATTGTATGTAAAAAAAATTTAAATAATAATTTGATATCTTGTCAGTCCACAGGTAACCAGGGACCGAGGCAGATAGCCAAGTTCCTGCTTCAAATAATTTTAAACTAACTACATTTGGTAACATTGTAAGGTGGTGTTTGAATTAGCTGAGTTAGTGTGTGATTAGTACCAGGTGAGTGGTTAAATTGATTAGAAGTTGATTTTGCTAGTTGATTAGTTTCCACACAGTTTAGTTGGTTCTTTTGCCACGCAGCTGTAACATTAATCAAGCAGCCTATGTCGGCACCAGCAAGAAGCGCCAGCAAACAGAAGAGCCTCAACAAGAGCCGGGAGTCTAGCTGTGGGAGTCCAGCAAGGGGAGGCCTGCGCCGAGACACTGTTGGAATAGATCAGAACCTAACAGCGCTCTGGACGAAGCCATCTACTAGCCAGGTCTGTACCCTCTACCCCACTGCTCCTACTGTGCCTTTTGTCTTGCCTGTCCTGCTATGATTGTGTCTCCCACATCCCTGTTCTGTCCTCTCATCCTCTGCCCTCTCTCTGCTGCTGCTCCTCCAACCCCTCTAACCTAATCCCTCTGCCTCTCCCCCCTCCTGCACACTCTCTGGTGCACTCTGGAACTGTCACTCTTCTGCTAACAAAGCTGATTTCATCTCTGCCTTTGCCTCCCACCTCTCTCTCTCTCGATTTTTCCTTGCTCTCACTGAAACCTGGCTGTCCCCTGATAACACTAACTCCTGCTGCCCTGTCCTCTCTCTACGTCCTGTCCCATACCCCATGTCTCACTGGACGGGGAGGTGGGACTGGTCTTCTCCTCTCTCCCTCCTTGCTCTTCTGTCCCCTCTGATCTCTCCTCACTCTCTGTTAATACCTTTGAATTTCCTGCAGTCCAACTAACCTCTCCCTGTCAACTCCTGCTCATTGTACTGTACCGCCCCCCTGGGCCTCTCGCTCAATTTCTGGATGAACTTGACTATCTACTCTCCTCCCTCCCCTCTCTGTCTACCCCAACTGTCCTGTTAGGTGACTTCAACATCCGTCTCTCTAACCCCAGCCACTCTGCTGGATTCCTCCCTCTCCTTCACTCCTTTGACTTCTGTCTCTCCATCCCCTCCTACCCACAAAGCTGGCCGTCAACTGGACCTCAGTCTCCCGGGCCTGCTGCCCCTCCACCCTTTGTCACCCCCCTGGACACCTCTGATCACTATTTCATCTTTCTGTCTCTCCCCCCTCTCCCTGCTCCTCCTACCCCCACTGTCACCTCTCGCTGTAACCTCCGCTCTCTCCCCCTCTGTCCTTGCCTCCACTGCTCTCACCTCCCTCCTGTCGACTCCTTTTCACAACTCTCCGTAGACTCTGCTACCTCCACCCTCTTCGACTCCCTCTGTCCCCTCACCTCCCGACTTGCTCGCCCCTCCCATCCCTGGCTCTCCTCTGCGCTCTGCTCAACAAGAATCGCACTGAGATCTGCTGAAAAGAAATGGAAGAGAACCAAACTCCCTGCTGCCCTAGACCTTTACCACACTCTCCTCTCCTCTGCTAAATGTACTTGCTTCCAATCTGTAATCCAAGCCTCCACTAACAACCCACGTAAACTATTCTCTACTTTCTCCCTCCTCCTCCTCCTCCTCCCCCCTCCTCCCCCCCTCCTCTCTCCTCAACCCTCCCCCCTCCTCCTCCCTCCTCTCTCCTCTGACTTTGCCTCTTTCTGCTCTTCTAAAATCTCAGATATCTGCAAACTCTTTAACACCTCTCCCTCCCCCGCACCCCCTCCTGCTCCAACCCCTACACCCACTGCATCCCCTACTAACTCACCCTCCTTCTCCACCTTCTTGCCCCTCTCAGACTCTGACCTCTCCTCCCTGCTCCAGGGTCACAAACCCACCACGTGTGCCCTGGACCCCCTCCCCACTCGCCTCTTTCAAGCTGCTGCTCCTGCTCTACTTCCCTTCATCTCCTCCCTTCTCAACACCTCTACTTTCTGGTCTCTTTCCCTCTGCCTTCAAAAAAGCATCTCACTCCCCTCCTCAAACCTACCCTCGACCCCACCTCCCTCCAGAGCTACCGTCCTGTCTCCCTCCTACCCTTCCTCTCCAAAACCCTCGAGCGGACTGTACACCGCCAGCTCTCTGCTTTCCTGTCCAACCACTCTCTGCTCGACCCTCTCCAGTCTGGCTTCCACTCTGCTCACTCCACTGAAACTGCCCTCCTGTCTGTCACCAACTCACTAAAGTCTGTCCGAGCTGCCTCTCTCTCTCCTCTGTCCTAATTCTCCTTAACCTCTCTACTGCCTTTGACACTGATCACTCTATTCTACTATCATCTCTCGCTGACCTGTGGATCTCTGGCACTGGTCTGGTTCTCCTACCTCTCCAACCGCACTTACCAGGTAACCTGGCGTGGAGCAACCTTCACACCTCACCCTCTCTTAACAGGAGTCCCCAAGGGTCAGTCTTGGGTCCTCTCCTGTTCTCTCTCTACACCTGCTCCCTGGGCCCCCTCATCGCATCCTATGGTTTCTCATACCAGATGCTCAGATTTTCCTCTCCTTCCCCACCTCTGACTCCACCATCTCTTCCCGTATCTCTACCTGTGTCTGCTATCTCCTCCTGGATGCACTCGCATCACCTCAAACTCAACCTCTCTAAATCTGACCTCCTTTTCTTTCCTTCCTCCCCCTCCTCTGATCTGGAGTCTACCACACTCTCTCCCTCTTCCTCCGCTAAGAACCTCAGTCATCCTGGACCCCTGCCTCTCTCTTATTCCTAGCACATCTCCACTCTGGCATACACTTGCCGATTTCTTCCTGAGCAACATCCGAAGAATCCGACCCTTCCTCACCAACTACGCCACCCAGCTCCTGGTCCAGGCCTTGGTACACTCCCGCCTAGATTACTGCAACTCCCTCCTGGCTGGCCTCCCTGCGTCTGCCACCCGTCCGCTCCAGCTCATCCAGAACTCCGCTGCCCGTCTGGTGTTCTCTCTTCCTCGCTTCTCCCACGCTACTCCACTACTCCGCTCACTCCACTGGCTCCCGATCACCGCTCGCATCCAGTTCAAGACTCTTGTACTAGCCTACAGATGCCTTGACCAGACTGCACCCAGCTACCTCCAGACCCTCATCTCTCCCTACACCCCCACTTGACCTCTCCGCTCCGCCTGCACTAGAAGACTGGCTCTACCTCCTCTAAGCTCCAGAGCCTGCTCCTTCTCCACCCTCGCTCCGCAGTGGTGGAATGACCTTCCTACAGATGTCAGGACCGCCCAGTCCCTGACCACATTCCGGCGCCTCCTCAAGACTCGCCTCTTCAGACAGCACCAGTAGAACTCCTGTTTTTTCCCCTGGGACACTTAACACCTTTTCCTTAATTGTGCTTTATTTACTCATCTGCCCCCTATTTTACTGCATTTAATCCTGTACTTTAGAGTACTGTAATCTGCCAAGTGTTTAATCTGTAGTATTTTGTAGTTAATCATATCTTGATGTAACTATCACTGTCGCTTATCTGCTGTAGTATTGAATTGTGTTTTGTCACACTTGTACTTGCTTGAACAAGTCATTGTATTTATCTTGCTCTTATTGTACTGTAATACTTAATGTATTTGCTTACGATTGTAAGTCGCCCTGGATAAGGGCGTCTGTTAAGAAATACATTTATTTTACTTGGTGCACAGTTAAGTGTTAGGATAGGTTTTGTACTGGGATACCTTGCAAGGTGGTTGAAGGGGGATTTGGCAATTCTTTTGAAAGTAAGCTGTATTCAATTGTATCATTTCATGTAATAAAGAAATCATTATTTTTTTTTTTTTTTACTTGGCTGTTCATGTGGTGTCTGTACACTCATTGGGAAGGGCTGCGTGGTCAGTTCGAAATCATTTATATATTGCATACCCATATCTTTGAATAATGATAAACCTTTAGCTAATTTTAAGTGGTTGGGGCATGGTCTGGTTGATTAGTAACTTAGAAAAAGATAAGCCTTTATTAATTACATGAGTCATAATTTGTTACTGATTTGTCTTTTTATGTCTGACCTATATAGTGTAATGCTCAACCCTATGACTAACTGGATAACACAACTACCATTTCACCTTTTTGTACATCCAAATGTAGTAGTCATAACTGCTTCTAGTTTTATTAAATATGCTTACATTGCAGCTGGTCAATTTAATGAACTTTCTAGGATAATACATAAATGTATGTACTTATTGAACTTTTGCAGAGTCACATCAGTACACACCTGTTCCATGGCTTTATTATTATACTCGTTAACGGGAGTTGTTGTTTTACCCATCCCTGGGTATTGCTACTGAAAATAACTCACTGGACTTCACTGGGGTTTTGGTTCCCATAAAAGGACAGTTCAAATCCACTTCTATTGCATAAACAGTTCAGTTCAGTGACCTGTTGTGTTTTATGATATATGAGGGCTTCCTAATTGTATTGCACTTAATAAGTAGCGGGGGGATTTTCAAATAACTATGTAACTTGGAATGATAAAAATTTTTCATAACCGACACACTATTATGAACAGTTTTAATTAAGTTTTTTCCCTGAAGAAAAAAAAATCAGTAAACAGTACATAGACAGATGTGGAGTTTTTCAAACAGAAAATAACTACAGCATTTGTTTTTTAAACTTATTTTTGATATTTTTATAAATTGTACTTTTAATTACAATGTTGGTTATGAGTGTAAGGTGTCGGTTATGAAAGCTGTGTGTTGGTGTACCTAAATTCTTGGGTGCAGTTCATTAAAACATCAGAAAATAGACTGTAGACCATCTTTCTATATCATATTCCAGTTGACAAATCAGAGATGGAAGGGAACATCCTAACTTTAAATGCTCTGTCTGAAAAGCTTGACAGTTAAAGTCTAATTTTCCCAGCATTTGCTCGATCATGTTTTTTAGTTTTTCGTCAAGTTTTGGGCAGGTACCACACAATGTGATTTGATGAGTCTGAGCATATCTTCAAGGACATCATAACTCTTTTCTTGGTCTCCAGCGGTTGGCCAGTAATATTGGTCTTGACCTATTTTATTCATACATTTAACTTCAACACAGTCACTTCTTTCCTCTATACAAAAAGTCAGTGGGTGTTGGTTATGAGATTTTGTGTACATAGAATGGTGTATAAATACAAAATGACATAGCTTTTCTCACATTTAAAGTATGTTTTAGAAACAAATTAAATCCTTCTTTCAGTTTTTTGTATAAAAACATAAAATTATAATAATGAAATGTATAACATTTCACACTGAAACTTAAAAATCAAACTCTGTGATGGGTCAGTTATGAGATTCAAGATATGAAAGTACAAAAAAAAGGCTAAAACGTTTTTAAAATGTATAAATATGTTGTTGTGCAGAGTATATTAAAATGTTACCTTTCTAAAAAGATATAATTTTCAATAGGAAATGTATTTGTTTTGAGAAATATGATAGCCAGACACCAAGTTACATAGTTATTTGAAAATTCCCCAGTAGGTTAAAAATCCTCCATTCTGTATCTCTTTGCACACTATTTTGGGGTTACTGGTGTTTTGTTTGACAACTATGTGTTAGAAATTGAATTGAATGTTCTATACAGTAGTCCATAATACTGTTGCTATTTTAAAACAAAATGGATAGAATTAAAACTACACTAAACAAGGATTATTTACTTTGGTTGATTACTTGAGCAAGAACCAATAATACAGCCATAGACCACTGCACCGGAAATGCTGTAGTTGAAAAACCTGTAGTGCCGAAGAGAGGTTGTAATCCCTTCAGCCTCAATCTACAGAGCTAGAGGTCTCACAATCCTGTCTTGCCAGCTGCATGCCTCAAACTTAGCAGTCATTTCTGACCTGTGTTGTGAGACATTGCATTAAGATGTGTGACACAGTGGTCCTTGATTTTCCAGTTGCAGTATAGGAAATAGATGCTCTAACTACCACTATCGTTTTCAAACTCCACAAATCTTCTCTACTACCCATTTTACTAATTGACAGCTCACTACCATAAATTGCATATTTGACTTCTTTGTAAAACATAGATGTAGGAGTTCTTTAATTCCGAATACAGTGCTTCCTGTATAGCCCAGTAACGGTTAAACCATTGCTATACACACAACTGCCAATTGAACTAGTTCCTCATACTTTTACTGTATTCAAAGCTGAAAGGGATTCCCCCTTTCAGATTTTGACTGATGACTTTTAATAACCTTTTCTACGCTGAAAAGGTCAAAACAAGTTCTAAACACCAGCCGGAAGCAAAAAAAAAACAAAAACATGACAGCCTTCTTAATATTGTCTAATTACTAAATCAAAGATTAACTGCAGCATCCAAAGCTAAAGGGGTCATTTCTTTTTTTGGTTTATTTTTTCGGCTTATTTTGTATTGTTTAAGTTAATAGCACAGAAGAGTGTTTTACAGTACCTGTACCTCTGTAACTGCATTGGAATAGTTATTTCTATGTTTCACAAAACACTACTTTTGGCATATTCTTTTACATGTCACATGGCTAAGGTGACCATATGGCTCCGTGTTCAGCGGGACAGTTTGGGGATAGTTCAGCCTTTTCATTCTGGTAAGTGTAGTCCTGCTTCTCTTAAAGGAAAGAATAGTACCTGAGACAGGTAAAAACATACCAGAATGCATTGGGTTGACAGGTAAAACGTACCAGAATGCATTGGGTTGTGAGTTGAAAAGCCTGAACTGTCCCACTGAACACGGAGCCATATGGTCACCTTACACATGGCAATGTGATTTATCAAACTGATATGTCCTTTATTATTGTATTTTATTTATTTTTACTAAAAGCTGATTTACAGTGGAGTGGTAATGCAGATTAATCTAGTTTAATCAAATTCCTTGTTGACATTAGTTAATTCCATATCTAGATTGACCCAGCAAAGCAACTGGAGGTAATTAGGGGTACTGGTTTGTTAAAGTATGTCAGAAGCTGAGTGTATCTTTTATTATTTCCAATTTAAGAAATTGAATATGGCCCTGATCCAGTGTGGTACTTACTGTGACTGTAATGGCTATGTGGCAGGGCGAGGAGCCCTGCACATGAAAAGGGGGCAGGGCAAAGCCCTGCCATAAATGTATTGTTTATTTTAGAACAGGGTACTCCTCCGCCCCTGTGCAATTTATTATTTTGTATTTGTTTTATTGTATTATTACACCGTGTAACAATTTTTTTTTTTTTTGGTTCCTGGGTAGTAAGTGTTATTTCCTAATTGCTTATGCCTCAAAAGTATAGAAAATGGCTATTATTCCCCACAAACTTTGCTTTTGTGACCAGGACAGTTATATTTTGAAATTTACCTATTTTCCAGAACATTCCAGATAGATTCAGTGCTGAGTAAACTTGGAGTAACTTCTAGAACTTTCTAGAACTTTCCAGTAATATAAATAGTAGTATAAATACAGGGGCCTTAAGCCCACCAGTTCAGTTTAGTTCCAGCTGCCTAAGTGGATACATATCTGCATTTTTCTGAGATGGCATCAAGAGGCTGCAATGGTGGCATTCCTGATGGGTCTCCAAGGCGGTTTTACCAAGTTTCCCTGCTATCTTTGCCTTTGGGACAGCAGGGACACCAAGGCGCACTACCACAGGCAGGACTGGCCACAGCGGACCGAGTTCTCTGTGGGGAGGAACAACGTCAAGTGGGAGCCACTGGTGGACCCCCGGAAGGTGCTGATGCGACCACTGCACATCAAATTGGGCCTTATGAAACAATTTGTCAGAGCACTAGATAAGGAGTCGGCAGCCTTCAAGTACCTTCAAGACTTCTTCCCTAAGCTGTCTGAGGCAAAGGTCAAAGCCGGTGTCTTCGTCGGACCACAGATAAAGAAGATCCTGGAGTGCAATGAAATCCCCAAGAAGCTCACTAGTAAGGAGAAAGCGGCTTGGAACAGCTTTGTCGCAGTGGTTCGGGGCTTCCTGGGCAATCACAAGGCCGAAAACTATGTGGAGCTGGTTGAGACTCTGGTGAAGAACTACGGCACAATGGGCTGTAGGATGTCCCTCAAAGTCCATATCCTTGATGCTCATCTTGATAAATTCAAGGAGAACATGGGAGCGTACTCGGAAGAGCAAGGCGAGCGCTTCCACCAGGATATACTGGACTTTGAACGCCGCTACCAAGGACAGTATAACGAGAACATGATGGGAGACTACATTTGGGGGCTCATTCGTGAAAGTGATTTACAGTATAATCGTAAATCTCGAAAAACTACTCACTTCTAAATCTTTTGTAGTCATTTTTGTATTACTTTAGTATAAATACATGTTAATTTGGATTCATATGTTGTTTTTTTCTGACTTTATGTGAACGAAAAGACACAAATTCGCCCATTTTCTCATTGGAAATAGGTAAATTTCAAAATATCACTGTCTGGTCACAAAAGCAAAGTTTGTGGGGAATAATAGCCATTTTCTATACTTTTGAGGCATAAGCAATTAGGAAATAACACTTACTACCCAGGAACAAAAATTGTGTTACATAGTGTTATTAATTATTATTATTATTATTATTATTATTATTATTATTATTATTATTATTATTATTATTATTTATATGTATTTATAAATATGACAGCGAAGCCGTATGTTTTGTTATTGTTTTACAGCGTAGATGGGAAGCCCCATCTGCATTAGAAAGCCTGTGCAGGATGTGGCCGAGGGATTATCAGATAACTGATAGCTAGTTAATCCCTCGGTCACTAATATAAAAGCCTTCAGTTCTCCCTGCTCTGTGTGGGTTGTTCAGAGGAGAGAACAGAGCAAGAGAAAGAGAGGAGAAAGAAACGAGAAAGAAATGAAACGAAAAACACAAAGTAAAACTAATCTAGGAACAGTGAAGTCGATTTTCCCAGCCTGATCTGGATCATTTGTTTGGTGTTTTGTGTTTGTGATTTTTGTTTTTGTTAAACTTTTATTTTTGCTCTATGAGCAGTGTTTTTGTTCAAATATTTATTTTATTTTTGTTTTGAATTAACAGCGCCACAAGTGTCTTTCGCCCTGCAGTACTGCCTGTGTGTTTTCTTCCTGCATCTGGCCTGACGTCACCACATCGGCCATCCCGGTCACAGGCTATATAAACTGCAGCCCAGGTGAAACTGTACCAGGAATGCTATTTAAAAAAATGTCTGGGACCCTATATGGACATTTCAGAAATTTTAAAATTAAACAATAGGTGAGGTTGGAATTACAGGGTTCTAGTACCAAAAGTATAGTTTTGAGTAATCAAACTGTAAAGTTTTCATAGGACACATCTCATCGCATTGAGTTGAGATTGAAAATGATTTGCTGTTTGTCAGTAGGTTTGACATAAAGGCTGGTTTAAATAGTTCCAGCTATTAATTTTCTAGGAAGTGTACTGTGAAAGTGTTAAATGCATTGTGTTGGTGTATTTTATCACATTTTTGTATGAATTCCAGTAATCTGTCATTGGTTCCCAGCCAGACACTGAATATGGCATCAGTACTGTACGTCTAAACCAACAAGCAAATTTGCTGCCCCCTATTTGTCCAGCGGTATAATCAATCTGTGCCAGGAAGATGTTAGCATAATTTGGTGTGCAGTTTGTTCCCATTGCTGTTCCTTGAATTTCGAGGTAGTGTTGACCAGTGAAGTGAAAGAAAAATCCTCTTCAGTATGTATTCAAGTAGTCTGTTATACATGCATGACAGTTTTATGAATAAGTCAAATAGCAAAATAACAACAGCTCTCTGTAATGAAAATAACTTGGGCACTGGGGAAGGGTCTGATGACTCAAAACCAAAACCTGCTTTCTTGGTGTTTCTTCAGTTGTTCTGAACATTGGCGGATCTAAATACCACATTCCTTTAAATCACCAAATATGACCCTCACTAATGTTGTGCGTGTTTTTAAAGACTAAACTAACATGTACAGTTAAATGTATTGATTTTAATGATCTAAATATGGCAGACTTTAAACCCACCACTGTTTAGATACATTGAATAGACCCCTGTACTCTTTTAGTTCTACAGTAATGTAATCCTCTTTCCTGCAGCAGGCTTAATACACAGGATGGAGTATCACCCTCACTAGAAACGGATGTCAGCAACTCTGGATAGTCAGTGACCTTTCTATCAGTTATTCTTGTTACTTAGTTTTTTATCCAGCATGAACATTATGGATGATACATTGACCCCCATTCCACTAAGATATCCCTTAAATAAAATGTCAGGGACAGAACATCAGTAGCCCTGAACAATATATTAATTGGACCATTTCAACATAACTGGCATACAATGCTTCAGCTTGGAGCTCTTTACAGCTGTCTGCCTTCATTTCAAAATAGCCTAATATGCATCAACAGATGGATGCCAGTTTTTTTTTTAACTATATGCCTATAGTACAAAGACATGCAACATCTCCTACAAACCTTTTAATTATCCAGCTATATATCAAGTAGAACTAAATAAACGTCTTAGTCCAATCGACAAGGGTTCAAAAGTATTTTTCAATGCATGACAAGATATTGGATGCAGACAGCAGATGAGAATGAGCCTTGGAAAGGAAAATAGTAAGATAAGAACTAGTAAAAGTGTCAGTTTGGGTGTGCTGAAAACTGTGTTGATGCAAATTAGCCATGACTTTTTGCTGAATGCTATGTTTCCAATATATAAAACAGGGCAGCCTTCTGCATTATAATTCGGAATATTTCACAGTAAATCTGCAGAATGTCTGCATCCACAACAAAGCACTATTTCTTTTTTAAAACAACAAGGCAAAACAAAACACTGTGCCGGCTGCAGCATATGTTTTACATATTATGCAAAGCAATCTCCAATGCACTGAAATGAAATAGATATTTCCTGCAGTCAGAGTAAGATAAAAGTTCCTATGTATGTAACCATTTAACAGCAGAGGGCCACAGGGGAAGCAACCCCACATTTCACAAGAAGACAGTCATTGATAATGTGAAGAATATAATGTTCACGTAATACAAAGGACATGTCCACATTAATCATTTTTCAGATTGGATTATCTTCTCAGGTTTTCTTTCAAAGCAAGAAGTAGACAGCAGAATCTGTACCAGTTATAGTACATTGTTATTTTGGTAGGGCACATATTTTGATGTTATTAATAAGTAATTCTTAAGTAATAACAGTGTAATTATGGGGTCATTACATTATTACGTATTTATAAAATGGGTCTTTCCTGATTGGTTAAAACAGGTCACATGGGGTGTGAATATTACAGCATATTCCCATGGGTTGAAACTTTTTTTCAAAAAGGGGCGAATCACTTGTAGATAGATATCCATACACCACTAGAATTAAATGTATATTAATAAACATGACTAACCACATTTAATATATAATTTTGAAAAAAAAAAACAGTAGTCATATTTAAATTTGCAATAAAGGTGACTGACGAGGTACATCAATTTTGATCATAGAAAATTCTGGACATAGAAAAAGAAAAGGAAAACAAAAATAAACAGAAGTCCACTGCCTGGGCATCGGGTGTCCTTTTTATGCCACAGTCCGAGTATTTCAAAATGCAAACAACATCTTTGTTGCCACTGTGAAACGGTACCACAAACCTGGCATGGATACCTCCTGTCAATACTCCCATATCACAAAGGACAATTAAACAGAAATAAATAAATAATTTTCCCCAACACTGTCACCTGACAGTGCTGCAGGTCTTGTGAGAAAGGTTTGTTTTGATGTGCAACTAAATATGGCCAGACATGGCAAAGAAGATCTGTGTGATTGTCCAGCTGCACTTCCTCAGACAACAACAACAATGAATCAGACACCATGTTGCTCGAAATCGCTCACTGCAGCTCCACCTGCTGTTCAGAATGAACATCTAAGAAAAGGGCCTGTAAATCTTCAAAGCTGCAGTTTCAATGGCAGTGTTCAAGTTAACATATATAAATAATGTCCACACACCCTGGGAGTTTAAAACTTTATAACTTATAACACACCCGGGGCATGTGGATATTAGAGTATATCCCACACCCTGTCGTGCCTTATTGCTTACTTATTCTAGCACCACTTGGTAACTTTAATTGCAACCTGTAGCATGGTAGCGTTGCGGTGAAGGCTGGTCAGCGACAGGAGAGCAGATCCAGAGATAGGAGCTGCAGTTTTAAAGTTGCGCACGTTTATTATTCACAAAACTAAGAGTAAAACAGGAACAAATAAGCAAAGGGCACAGGGGGCAAAATAAAAGGTTCAAACAAAAGAATACACACTTGTAGCCTGGGCATTCACCTTCACTACAGTTACAAAACACCATAACAAAATATATACCCATATATACAGATGGCCACCCCCCAATTACCACTCAATTAGAACATAAGAACATAAGAAATTCTAGAACGAGAAAAGGCCATTCGGCCCACCTGTGCTCGCTTAATGCAAGTGTGGTCCGGAGACACTCAGGAGAGGAAAAACAAAAAAACCTCAACCATTTAGTTATTAGGGGAAATGAAACCTCTGGGGATCCGTGGCTAAGCGGACCGCCCTTCCTCCAGGCTGCTAGCTAAAGGTCTTATTGTGGTCACAGAGAGGGTTACACAGTAATGTTTATGACAGCATCCAATCCATTCTTGAAGGATCCGATAGTCTCTGCTTCAACAACTCTGTCCAGCAGCCTGTTCCATTGGTTCACCACCTTTTCCATGAAAAAGCTTCTTCTACCCTTGGTTCTGAATATGCCCTTCTTCAGCTTCCACCTGTGGTCCCTGGATCTGCTGTCTTTGACATGTGAAAAATAATTCTCAGCAGTTACTTTGTTAAACCTCTTGACAATTTTAAATACCTCTATTAAGTTGCCTCTGGCTCTCCTCCTTTTTAAGCTATACAGATTCAGCTCATTCAGTCTATCTTCATATGACATACCCTTCAATCCTGGAATTAATCGTGTTGCTCTCCTCTGTACTCTCTCCAGTGCCTCAGTGTCTTTCTTATGATAAGGGGATCAGAACTGGACACAGTATTGTAGGTGTGGTTGTACCAGTGCATTATATAATTTTAATATAACTTCTCTTGATTTGAATTCAACTGTCTTGGCTATATAACATAACATTATATTTGCCTTTTTTATAGCTTCTTATGGCAATGTGTCCCGCCCCTGTGTGCATTTCTGTGTTATATGTTGCGTGTGGTGTGTTAATGTTGGTGTATTGCAGTTGGTACACAGGATATAATGTGGGTAATGAGCACGAGTATTTAAAATGTATAATTGTATTTAGGCACAGGATCACTTCACGTGCATTTACAGTATTTAATAGGTAAGCACAAGGTTGCACATAATTAATTCACGTGCTGGGATTCAAGTGAATAATTAATGAGTAATTGAATCCCGGCACAACAGTATATATAGATGCACATTTCATTCACTCGGGTTGTGTGTTCGGTGAGTGGAGAACGGGTGTGGAGAGGAGAAAGTAAAGTAAAATAAAGTAAATAATTGATAGTTGTTTGACTCACCGTGTTTCGTTTGTCTGTCCTTCCACTGTTTTGTTTAGTGTTAATCCGTTTTGTTTGTCTATTTATTCTGGTCTCAAGTGCCGTGTCCTGTTTTCTGTTTAAAACCTTTTGTTTGTTTATTAAAACACTCATCGCTGTCACGACTCAGTTACACAAAGTACGCCTGTCTCTGTGATTCTTTCTGGCCTGAAGTCCTCCCTGCAGCTACCCTTTCACACTTCTCCACACTTTCTAGTTGGCTTAAGAGATTCATCCACTACAACCCCGTCCTTTTCATACATAGCCTCCTCTATTTCATTACTGTTCATTTTGTACTTGCCTCTAATATTTTTGTTCCCTATGACTTTACATTTATTCACATTAAATTTCATCTGCCATGTGTCAGCCCAAGGTTGAATCTTGTCTAAATCTCTTTGAATTATTTGAGTTGCTGATTGGGAGTTGGCTACTCCTCCCAGTTTTGTGTCGTCTGCAAATTTGCATAGTTTACTGATTAAGTCTTGGTCCAAGTCATTTATATAGATTAAGAATAGTAATGGTCCCAATACTGATCCCTGTGTTACCCCACTTATTATGTTACTCCAGTTTGATGCCTGGCCTCTAATTATAACTCTCTGCTTTCTATATTGTAACCAGTTATTACCTAATTGGGGAATGGCCACACCTGTGATTGTTGGCAGGGATAGATTTAACCCCATCCTTGCCAAACTTACATCTCCACGAGTATGTATGCCCTGCCACACAACCGTTTATATTTTTCTAATTATATATGTGGTACAATGTACTACTTACATGGCTACTACTACTTCTACTACCTTGTAATGTATTTTGTTTTACTATATTTTTGTAAATAAGTTTAGAATTTTATTTTACATTAATATAATGAGGTCAAGGATGAGAAATTTGGTAGAATTTTGTGTTTTTGAGTGTGTGAGTTAAGTGTACCGTACCCGTGGTTTATATAAATTGCTTCAAATCATCAGAAATACAGGCATAAACATTCTCATTTCTGACACATGACTCCAGATCTTCCTGAACACTTCTATCTGCCCACAGAGAAACTAGAGCCTGCACTTCCTCAGCATCCCTTGGCTGTACTTTTCTCTCATCACACTCTCTGCCTGCCATGTTGCTTGTTGTTTATCTTTCTGGAGTGTACTGACTGATGGAACGTAATGACGAAAAACCTTAACCCCGCCACCTGGCCCTGCTTGGCTCGGAGCCAAATTCAGATGTCTTGTGAGGCCGGAGTTTCACAGTTTGGTTCTCGCTCAACTCGACAAACAGCCAGTGGAGAACCACTTGTACCTGTACCGTACTGTACCGAGCCCTCATGGGCTTGTGTGCCAGTGGAGAAGGAGTAAAAGGGCCCATTTATAGTTTAGCGACAGCACCCTGTAACTGAGCTGATGACTGATTCGCTTGGTGTCAGACTCAGAGCAGAATCAGCACATAATTAACTTTTTAAAACAATTAAATCCAGGGTCTTAAAAAAAGACTAAAACACTTATATAATAACTATAACTCTAAAAGATTAAGTTTTTTCTCCCTTGTTAGCATAAAATCCTTGACTTATTTTTATCCACTCAGAAGACTGTTATTTCAAACTGAAAGTTCTATGGTTTCATATTTATTGAACTGGATATTTATGGGGGAGATGGTTTTATTCAATGTACATATGTTTACATTTTAAATTGAAGTAAGGAATTTAAAAACACAAATTAAGATACAAAATAAAGTGTGTATTTGTCACTTTAATTACAGAATGAATTCAATTTGCCATTCAGAATTAAATTACATAAAATAATAATCTCTTTCTATTGAATGATCTTTCCTGGTGTGATTAATTATCACTGACTAATACATCACTCAGTAATAATCTGACAAAACACCAATTTTCCCAAAGCTTAGCGTGACATGACTTTACACTGCTGGCTTATGACTAACTAGGTGATGTCACCCTATTCTTTCTATTTTTAAGGGAACAAAGTGGTACCATGTACAAAACTGATGACTGTGTTCAAATAATAGGACAGATTTTGAGAGGGGAAGGCAACTTTTATTGCTTGCTGATGAAGGAGGATAACAGGGAGAGACCAGTGACTGTCACCGCCTCTGAGTCAGAGGATGACATCAGCACTTCGGCCCAACTGACAGGTTCACTATCTGTAAAAAGGGCTTAGCCTGTAGTCCTATTGTGTTACAGTTAATACTAGTATTCATCAATAGACAGTAGCAACCATTTGTTAATCTGATCAAACACAACATGTATTGGGATGAATAAAACATATAAATAATGGAGGTGTATTAAACAGTTAAAATTAAGAGTGTATACTATAAATAAATGCAAAAGTAATACAATATTCAGCATTCAATTCTGAAACGTTTTAGGGGGGATGTTCCATTTCCTTAAATAAAGTATATTAGTAGACAAAACCTTTTTGTAGCATAACTATTAATAGTTTATAATTTAAATGAATGTCCGCAAATCCAATGGATTAACATTTAACTGTGTTCCACTTAAATCCATTAACCTATGTTTTCCACTATGGGCAACTTGCCGGCAAAATCCCACTCCATAGTAAATGTATGAAAAAATAGCCCCATTGGCTGTTTTTGTAAAGTTTTCTTCTGAACTAAATACAGTTGTTCAGATGATAATCGGGATGTCTGCTTAAATGGGACACAACTCTGAGAGACGGTTCTTCCCAGTGCTATTTATGTTGTTTAATTGAGACCTCAATTCATTTAATTGGGATACAGTATTTTCAAATGATGAATGGAGATTGTTTTTCAGAGCAAGACAGGTTTGTGTAGTGTATTGCAGTGAGTACGAGATTAAGCTTTGACTTGCGTAAAATGCATAAACCACTGGTTTTTGCCTTATCTGTCATTTGCGACTCATGGCTGAGAGGCGAAAACAAGTCGATTTGCCTCTGGTTCAGAAGGTTGAACTCTTGAAGGAGCTGGTCTTCTGTGGTTTCTCAGGCTGCTGTTGCAAATAAATTTGGTGTGTCAACATCGCAGGTGTCTCTGTCTTGTATTTCAAATTTTGCATTTAACATTTATTCATAATGTGATGTGATTTATTTTTTTCTTTTAATTTAGAAATGAGTAAAAATACTCCTCTCTTGTTCATGTTGTAAATTATGAATATAAGTGTGACTAAGGTCCTGTCAAATGCCTCTCGCTTAATTGGGACAGCTGCTTATTCTTGATATTTTTATATCTCACAAGGCGCCCCGATAAAGCATCGGTAAATGTATTTAAATACATATTATTTTGTGGCCTGATTTTTGTTGTTTGCATCAGATAAAAAGTTCTCTCCTGTAGCAGGGTGAGAAGACGGGGTAAAACCTGGCCTCCTGACAGGTGGTGATGCTACAGCTATCATCCTGCGGGCTGCACCAAGATGGAACATACCTTAAATATAGTCGGCTTGTGGCAGCCATCTTAGGAAGGACAATCACAAAGGTGTTTTGAGTTGCGCTTCCATCAAAGCCAGTGTTTTTCCATGGATACAATTGACCAGCTATTGGCCATGGAGAATTGACATGGCATGGCTTGGATCATAAAAGGGAACTGTGTTGATCAGAGGGGTGATGGTGCTTAGGAGACATAGCGGGGAGGAGTGCAAGCCGGAAGTGTCTGCAGTATTTTGTGTTTAATCTGACGTGTGTTCGGACCTAGTTTTCTAGGGAGTAGCAGGATGGAGCAGCTGTCTGTGGAACACAGCAGGGCAGAGAGCCAACAGTGACGTTGCTACCAGGAGCAGGCAACAGAGGTCGGGGTGAGACTGCAGCAGGAGGCAGACGCTTCCTTCCTGCTGGGATACTGTACTTGTATATAGTGGTGATTGGGACTGTGGGAACTGTTTTGCTGTGTTCATGTTGTGTCTTTCACTGGAACTAAATATAAACATTGATTGCACGTTGACTCAAGATTCAGGACTGTAGATAGTACTAAAGTGTTGCGGCTGTCGCAATAGTTGCAAACAAGTTGGAAGTCTAGGGTGAAATGTACTAAACAAACGCAATGCTGATAGCGACTTTTTCCGAAATGCTTTGCAGCAGCAGTTTTTCTTTGCAGTTCAGCTTTAAGGGCTATTCACACTATAGCATTTATTCGGCCAACGTTTCGCTGCTTTTTTTGTATTCAGACTTGCACATCAAATATCACAGGCAAGAATATTGTGTTCTTTATGATAAGCAGCACAAGAAATATCTCGATAAAGAATACAAATAGAAATTATGGGAAGATATAAGGAAATCGGAAAGTAAGCACTGTTGGCATGTTAAAATAAATACACTGTTTTGACTACAGGTTTTCGTTAAATGTCCACTTATAGCTTCTAGAAAGTGCAAATATAGACTAAACTACAAAACAAAATCACGTATCTAATTATATCCAGTAGCATACAGGTAAGTGGTATTGTATTTACAGCAAATTAAACTGTCTAAAACGGTTGTATGTCAAGCATATATGTTAGTATACATGTATTTCCCCCCCCCCCCCATATGTAAAACACTGTCTGTGCTGTCTGATGTTACATCTGCATTGACATCTACCTGCATTTACTGTATTATTTATATAAAAAAAAAAAATTAAAAAACTAAATAAAAAAACACTTCCCTTAAACGATTCAAATTACGTTTTGGACCCATCATTTCTTATTTGATCACGGTGTGGCATTTGGTGGGAACGTACACTAAATCACGAATGAAGTGGTCTCCTCACTCGCCTATATTTCATAATACTGCGCTCTTATCAGGTGGCCGCCCTTTTTCTTTCCCTCACTGGAGTGAAAAGGGGGTTCATACTTTAGCAGGCATTACTAAAGACAACTACCTATGTACATTCCAGGACTTACAGTTTCATTATAATCTTCCACGTACCTCTTTCTTTTTTTTACTAATGTCTTCATCCTGCAATGCGTGCCTGTGGTGTTCCCTGGGGGACAGAGCTTTCATTTCATACTTTACATAACACATAATACACGTAACACTTGAAATGTATTTGCTTATGATTGTACGTCGCCCTGGATAAGGGCGTCTGCTAAGAAATAAATAATAATAATAATAATTTACATGATATGCTGAACACAGGGGTAAAACAAAAAGGCTGGTGTCTACACTTTATACGCACTTATTAAGAGCCTCGTATAAACCATTGGTGATTAATACTATCTGGAATAGGGACATACCTTCTGCAAATGAAGACATTTGCTGGGATGCTGTCTGGGATAATCTATGCTGTGCTTCTAAAAACCCTAATCACCATCTGATCCATTTTAATTTAATTCATAGAATATACCTCCTCGGAGACGATTCCAAATGAAACTTTCTGATATCCCGTTGTGTGCACTTTGTCCTCAGGGAGCCATGGGCACCTTTTTTCACATGATTTGGGAATGTCCGGATGTGGCTGTATTTTGTGATTGTGTTTGCTCAACTTTATCCATGATGCTCGGGAAAGTCATTCCTTGCTCTCCTTTGGACGTGCTGCTAAATGATGACTCTTCACTTGATCTGTCACTACAACAAAGGCGGATTCGGCTGGTTGGTCTTACTGCTGCAAAAAAAAAATGTTAGCACTACAATGGCAGCCTCTGCATTCCCTGCCCTGGCGCCAGTGGTCCCTTACATTCCTCAACATCATTTATATGGAGCTTTCTATTGCTTGGGTCCATGGGACCAAGGAGGGGATGGTACAGGCTTGGGGAGCAGCAGCAGATGCCATTAAATCGCTGATCAATTAGCCCTTGGTTGTTAATATCTGATACAGACTCTCAGGGTCCTATGTGGGGTGGAGTGGGGTGGGGGAAGGGGTTGGGTGGTTGCCACCTGGAGAAAGGGGGGAGGGGGTGGGATGAGGAGGGGGGCATGGGGGGAGAATGGGAATGTTATTTTGTTACATTTTGATGTATTATGTATATCTCATTTATCAAATAAAAAATTGATCACAAAAAAAAACACATCAGGATGCATCGAAATGATTGCGTTAGGTAGTCCTGTGTGTACTTCTAATTTTGTTTAAACAATAACATTGTTGAGATTATTTGTTACCAATAAAACAATTTGAGATTATATAAATATATACAGTATATTTCAACTCTTGCACAAGATGCTGGTACTCCCCTAGGGTTTCCCATTGCTCGTTATTATAGGGTGAATCCACATTCTTCTCTTTCTTTCTCTTCTTCTTCAGAGCAATAACCATGGAGCAGCTTGCACCCAATCCATACTGCCTTCAGATTATATCCCAATTTAGCAGGACAGGGTGGTGATCGCGACATATTTCGTCCAAAAATCAAACCTGTCTGGATTTTTATTTTGCAGTGATTACACTCAAGTGTGAAAGGTAGTATTCAATTCCATAGGTTAGATTTTTAACTCTAGAAAACACTATAGTGTGAATAAACGCTATAGTGTGAATAGCCCTTTAGATGAATATGTAATTATGGGAGTTCCTGCATAAAATGGGGTGGAGATGAGGGTTCTCAAATATTATAATGCAATTGCGACACTTACAATTGCATCAATTTGTTTCTTTTGAAAGCATGTTTTAAACAGTCGCAACTAGCAAACCTTTAAAAGGCAGTATGAAAAACACTATCCCCTAATCATGGCCGCTGTGATTGCAGCATTACTCTCTTCGATTTAAATGAAGACCAAATTAAGCACAGATACAGGCTCGGCAGCCACATAATTCTTGAGCTGCTGTCTGATTTAAAAGATGACCTGGAGCCTGTCACCCAGAGAAGCCATGCTATCCCTGCAGTGGTCAAACCATTGTCCACCCTGCATTATCTTACCTATGGGTTCTTTCAGTGGACTGTGGCAGCTGTTGCTGGCATTTCCCAGTCGGCTTTTGCGTTGCTGCCAGTTGTGCTCAATGCATTTTTGAGGCGAGCACCCAAATACCTATTTTTCCCTAAAAGCAGGGTGTACTTACAAGCCTTGAAAACAAATTTCTATGACATTTATGGTTTCCCCAACATGTTGGGAGCAATAGACTGCATACATGTGCCGCTAACCCCTCCAGCTCATTCTGAACATCTGTATAGGAATAGGAAACACACCTACTCTGTTAATGTGCAGGTAGTTTGTGATTCAGAGTTACTAATCACAACTGTAGTAGCCATCATGACTCTTTCATTTTAAGAAAAGCTGCATTTATAACAAACTTATGGAAAACAAAAATTGAGATGGCTGGCTGTTAGGTAAGTATGACTGCTTTAAATATTCAAATACTGTGTTTGTGAAGGTGACTAAAACACCTTTTTAAAAAAAAAAAACAAGACTAAACATATTTTTTTACGCATAATTATGCATTTCAGCATAATTATGCAATTATGTAGTTGCTTTGCTTTAAATTGTACCTTGCCTTGAGCTTATGTAGTTGTTGCATAAAAGGCGCTATAAAAATTATGAATATTAATATTATTCATTATTCATTATTATTATTTTAAGGAGACAGAAGCTACCCTTTAAAGGTGTGGATACTGATGCCTGTACTAAATTTAACCTCACCCACGGAAGAGCACTATAAAGAGGCACATATACGGACCAGAGTTGGGATTGAGTGCACCTTTGGAGTGCTTAAAAGCAGATTTCGCTGCCTGGATCGCATTGGAGGAGCGCTCCAGTACAGGCCAAACACAGTATGCAGTGTGGTGTGCTGTATACTCCATAATGCCTGTGGATATCATAGAGGGGATTGATTCAGAGCCACCTGTACACCACACCCAGCAGAGGACAGCTATGAAGAAGGGAGGCAGAGACATGCTCAAGTCATACGTCATTGTTTTACTTATAAACAGGCTAACACTTAATTAAACATCACTGTTTATTAAAAAATATATATATATATATCGTATCACTTGAGCACGTTTCTGCCTCCCTTCTTCATAGGTGTCCTGTGTTGGCATCCTCTGCTGCAGCAAACCACAACTCAACTCCCACTATTTGTTTAAAAAAATGTCACACGACTCTCACAATACTAGAGATCTCGCTAAGATGACGCAACAAATATTTAAATTAGTATATTGCGGCTCTCTTCATTAACATATTTTATCTTAGTACATACGACAAAATATATACTTTGCGAATTGTTACAACCAAAATGCAAATTGCGGTATGTTTGCGCTGCGACTGGCTCATCTGAGTACATCTACCCCTCAGCGTATTTGTTTACACACCACACACCTCCCAGGGATACCTCGATTTTCTCAAAAAGGTGAAACACATCTTCGAACCAGCAGAAACACCTTGAGTTTAGGAATGTTCTGAACATTCTAAATGGTTTCTTATTAGTCCAAAGGCCATTGCACACCAGATCAGTTTCTTTATCCAATTTTATTAAATTATCAAATGAAAATTAAATTAAAAAACATTCCCTGTTGAACCTTGCACAGCAAGTCTGGAATTGACGTGCAAGGGTGATTAAGGAATCAAAATAATTTTGATTTGGTATTATTTTATGTACACTAAAAATGACAGTGACGAATGATATTTACAGTAGGAGACACCTGACATGAATGCAATATAATGATACATCAGAGACTACAAGGACTACTTGTGGATAACAGATGATAAATGACGAATCACATCCTCTGACTTTAGTCTTAGTGTTATTCCTTGTTAAAAAAAAAAAAAAAAGAGAGAGAGCAAACTTTTGAGCTGGTAAAAACATAATCAGGACCATTATTTTAATGTGTTACTTGTTAATTAATAAAAATGCTGTTTAGTTATGACTGATAAAAATATGCTGCTTCTGCTTATCAATCATAGTGGATTGAAGAACAGGCTTAATTCCAAAGTGGAGAAAACCAGACAAGAGAGAGAGAACGCCAGAGGCACCAGACTTGGCATCTTTTTTTACCTTCCAAAACCAGGAATATTTAAAGCTTGTCAAGCTAAGATGTAATTGTATTATGTGTGTACACTTAAGATAAACACAAACAAGTAATATGCAAAGATGTCTCACTGAAGCAAAACATATTCCAACCTTCTTAAGTGGATTTGTAAATGTCCACATAGATAAGGTTCCTAACACAAGAGTATATGTTCAGCACAAATTACTACACCTGGCTGTCTGTGATGCAAATAATGACCCTGGGCGGAAGGTGTTGGGGGATGTGTTTTTTCAGTTCAGGAGAAATTTCCCCTGAAGGACGCTGCTAAATCATGATGTGTAGAATCCCAGCAATCACAAGCATTGCACTACAGATATAAAAAAAAAGTTGACAGATGATTTGTGCTATATCGTAATTTGTGGACATCATACACCCTTCTGCAGTTTTTTAGAACAATCTGCGTGTTACATACAGGTTGTCTGTTATACATGGTGCTTTTGATACAGTGACATATACAAAAGGTTTTTTATATGTATATGTGTGTTATACAATGAAGGAAGCATGTTATCTTTTTAAAAATTATGGTATTTAAACATGCTTTGTCTTATACTGATGTTTTATTTTTAAATAAATTAAGAGCCTTGTTTACCTGTTGACATTGCACCTGCATTCTTTTAGTCACTTATGTTTGTAGTTGTCTTATAATTAAAAAATACATAGATGTCTATTCAATTATTAGGATTTTTCTTGATTCTACTTAGATACATATTATTTTTAGAAGAAAATGATGTACTTGCAGAGAGTTACTGATTTATTTCCTTCTTGATAAACGAAATATTACATTTGGGTGAGGAGCCAAATTACGAAGATGGTAGTTGAAAAGATGACTCTGATTTCTGTAATTTCAGACATACTGTACATGTTGCCACACTTCATACACTAATTATCTGTCTATGAGGTGAATGATTTCGATTTTAAATGGCCATTATTATTAAGTAACCTCCGCTCTCTCTCCCCCTCTGTCCTTGCCTCCACTTCTCTCTCTCTCACCTCCCTCCTATCGACTCCTTCTCACAACTCTCTGTAGACTCTGCTACCTCCACCCTCTTCTCCTCCCTCATCTCCTCCCTCGACTCCCTCTGTCCCCCCACCTCCCGACCTGCTCGCCCCTCCTCTCTCCAACCCTGGCTCTCCTCTGTGCTCCGCTCAGCAAGAATCACACTGCGATCTGCTGAAAAGAAATGGAAGAGAACCAAACTCCCTGCTGCTCTAGACCTCCACTGCACTCTCCTCTCCTCCTTCTCTACTCTCTCCTCTGCTAAATGTACTTATTTCCAATCTGTAATCCAAGCCTCCACTAACAACCCACGTAAACTATTCTCTACCTTCTCCTCCCTCCTAAACCCTCCCCCCTCCTCCTTCCTCCTCTATCTCCTCTGATGACTTTGCCTCTTTCTTCTCTTCTAAAATCTCAGATATCCGCAAACTCTTTAACACCTTTCCCTCTCCCGCACCTCCTCCTGCTCCAACCCCTACACCCACTGCATCCCCTACTAACTCACCCTCCTTCTACACCTTCTCTCCCCTCTCAGACTCTGACCTCTCCTCCCTGCTCCAGGGTCACAAACCCCCCACGTGTGCCCTGGACCCCCTCCCCACTCACTTCTTTCAAGCTGCTGCTCCTGCTCTACTTCCCTTCATCTCCTCCCTTCTCAACACCTCTCTCCTTTCTGGTCTCTTTCCCTCTGCCTTCAAAAGGTCTCTATCACTCCCCTCCTCAAAAAACCTACCCTCGACCCCACCTCCCTCCAGAGCTACCGTCCTATCTCCCTCCTACCCTTCCTCTCCAAAACCCTCGAGCGGGCTGTACACCGCCAGCTCTCTGCTTTCCTGTCCAACCACTCTCTGCTCGACCCTCTCCAATCTGGCTTCCGCTCTGCTCACTCCACTGAAACCGCCCTCCTGTCTGTCACCAATTCACTAAACTCTGCCCGAGCTGCCTCTCTCTCCTTTGTCCTAATTCTCCTTGACCTCTCTGCTGCCTTTGACACTGTCGATCACTCTATTCTACTATCCTCTCTCGCTGACCTGGGAATCTCTGGCACTGCTCTGGCCTGGTTCTCCTCCTACCTCTCCAACCGCACTTACCAGGTAACCTGGCGTGGAGCAACCTCCACACCTCGCCCTCTCTCAACAGTCCCCCAAAGGTTAGTCTTGGGTCCTCTCCTGTTCTCTCTCTACACCCGCTCCCTGGGCCCCCTCATCTCATCCTATGGTTTCTCATACCATTTCTATGCTGATGAGCTTCAGATTTTCCTCTCCTTCCCCACCTCTGACTCCACCATCCCATCCCGTATCTCTACCTGTCTGTCTGCTATCTCCTCCTGGATGCACTCGCATCACCTCAAACTCAACCTCTCTAAATCTGACCTCCTTTTCTTTCCCTCCTCCCCTCCTCTGATCTCTCTATCTCCGTTCCTCTGGAATCTACCACACTCTCTCCTTCCTCCTCAGGTAAGAACCTCGGAGTCACCTTGGACCCCTGCCTCTCTTATTCCCAGCACATCTCCACTCTGGCACGCACTTGCCGATTCTTCCTGAGCAACATCCGAAGAATCCGACCCTTCCTCACAAACTACGCCACCCAGCTCCTGGTCCAGGCCCTGGTACTCTCCCGCGTAGACTACTGCAACTCCCTCCTGGCTGGCCTCCCTGCGTCCGCCACCCGTCCGCTCCAGCTCACCCAGAACTCCGCTGCTTGCCTGGTGTTCTCTCTGCCTCGCTTCTCCCACGCAACTCCACTGGCTCCCGATCACCACTCGCATCCAGTTCAAGACTCTTGTACTAGCCTACAGATGCCTTGACCAGACTGCACCCAGCTACCTCCAGACCCTCATCTCTCCCTACACCCCCACTCAACCTCTCCGCTCCTCCTGCACTAGAAGACTGGCTCTACCTCCTCTACGCTCCCCTGCCTCCAGAGTCCGCTCCTTCTCCACCCACGCCCCGCAGTGGTGGAATGACCTTCCTACAGATGTCAGGACTGCCCAGTCTCTGACCACCTTCTGGCGCCTCCTCAAGACTCACCTCTTCAGACAGCACCTGTAGAACTCTTTTTTTTCCCTCTGGACACTTATCACTCTTCCTTAAATGCGCTTCACTTGCTCTTATCTGCCCCCTATTTTACTGCATTTAATCCTGTACTTTAGAGTACTGTAATCTGCCAAGTGTTTAATCTGTAGTATTTTGTATTTAATTATATCCTGATGTAACTATCACTGACACTGTTATCTGCTCTGTTATTGAATGGTATTTTGTTATACTTGTACTTGCTAGAACCAAAGTCATTGTATTTTTTGCTCCTAATTGTATTATTACTTGTACTGTGATTCTTGAAATGTATTTTTGTTTACGACTGTAAGTCGCCGTGGATAAGGGCGTCTGCTAAGAAATAAATAATAATAATAGAATTATCTTGTATCTTGACTTAAACATGATCAAAAAATTATATTTCCATTTGCTTAAGTGGTGTTAGGAGAAACACATTCACTGGTCTCAGTACTGTGTGTGAGGAGGTCAGTTAAGTTCAGTGATACTGTAAAAAAAAAAATACTGTTCATTATGTTCCTGCAATCAATTTGCCTATAAATCAGTTACTCCAAAGAGTTTGCTCATTGAACAAACTTGAGAGAGGAAGCATAATTGTTCCAGTTTCTATTTATTTTGGGATACGTCAGACACCATAGTATTACAAAGGGTACAAGTCAGAGATTGTCCAGGGAAGTGAAGTCACATCCTGTGCTAACTTGCTAAAAGCCTTGAGTATTAATCTTGCCAGTTCTTTGGAAGTGGTTTTACACATGCTGACATTTCTGTGGTACTGTAGATTGTGAGGGTGTCTATGTCTTATTATGAGCACTGTGATTGTGATTATACAGAATTCTAAGAATTCCTTACACAGGGTTATATAGTTAGCTATAGGGCTGCAAGTTTAGCACTGTATAACGGGCAGCAGTGTGGAGTAGTGGTTATTATTATTATTATTATTATTATTAATAATAATAATAATAATAATAATAATAATAATAATAATAATAATAATAATAATAATAATAATAATAATTAAGCAAATACATTTCAAGTATCACAGTACAAGTAATAATACAATTAAGAGCAAGATAAATACAATGACTTTGGTTCAAGAAAGTACAAGTGTGACAAAATACCATTCAATAATACAGCAGATAAGTGTCAGTGATAGTTACATCAGGATATGATTAAATACAAATACAAATACTACAGATTAAACACTTGGCAGATTACAGTACTCTGAAGTACAGGATTAAATGCAGTAAAATAGGGGGCAGATAAGAGCAAGTAAAGCGCATTTAAGGAAGGGTGATAAGTGTCCCAGGGGGAAAACAGAGGAGTTCTACAGGTGCTGTCTGAAGAGGTGAGTCTTGAGGAGGTGCCGGAATGTGGTCAGGGACTGGGCAGTCCTGACATCTGTAGGAAGGTCATTCCATCACTGCGGAGCGAGGGTGGAGAAGGAGCGGGCTCTGGAGGCAGGGGAGCGTAGAGGAGGTAGAGCCAGTCTTTTAGTGCAGGCTGAGTGGAGAGGTCGAGTGGGGGTGTAGGGAGAGATGAGGGTCTGGAGGTAGCTGGACTCTTGACCGGAGGGTCGTGGGTTCAATCCCCAGTGGGGGACACTGCTGTTGTACCCTTGAGCAAGGTACTTTACCTAGATTGCTCCAGTAAAAACCCCACTGTATAAATGGGTAATTGTATGTAAAAATAATGTATAAAAAAAAATAATGTAATTCTATGTAAAAATAATGTGATATCTTGTAACAATTGTAAGTCACCCTGGATAAGGGCATCTGCTAAGAAATAAATAATAATAACATATTGTAACTAATACTTGGTGTTATTCGCAAGCATGTGTCATAGCTGTCAATATGCTTTTATTGACACAAACAAATGCTGGCATGCAACATAATGCAGAACTAATTTGTTACGTCAAGACAGGGTACTTAAAAACTATCTTGTTTCTTTTTTTCAAGCACCTTTCATAAAAAAGGGCCAGAACCTCCTACATCATGCTGCTACACATCTTAAACTTTGTCCATAAAGACATTTGTTATATGAAATCTAAGCTAGTTCTCGTATGCTTGACTTGAAAGGAGGTCATATTCAAGTAAAACAAAGGGACTTTAGCACCCCCTGGGGCCGTGATCCGGATTAAGATTCCTTTTAAAAAGACGAATTTCATAATCGTAATTATTTGTAATCTGGATAAATGTAATCCAGCAGTGACATTTTTTGAAAAACTGATGAAAAATCCATCCAGATAAAAGTATCACAAAATATAGGATTACAAAATCCAGATCACTTTGATCCAGATTACAAGTTTTGAAAAACCAGCCCCAAGAGACAAGCTTTTCTAAGAGGCAGTGCTTTCTTTTCACATATTAGTTGTGCATGGAATCAACAGTTAGAATGTGCATTTGTATTTGTTTCTAGCCTCATACAAAAATACAAAATTATTGAGATGTAAATTGATTTTGTAAGCAAATGCATAGTTGTGTATTGTCAGCAATAGAAAAATAAACTTGATCCTTAATACCAGTTTACTAGATGGCCATGGCTCTTTCTTCTATAAATTCAATTTGGTCTAGCCTGAGTTACATATGTTTAAGACAGGAAACTTGAACAGAAGAGCAACTCCTGAATTACAAATGTCTATAGAAATCCTGTAGCAACTTTGAGATGATAAAATACAACTTTCTTTGTATTTATACCAATAACAGTAAACACAGTATACAGCAACTCATCACTAGTATGTAAGGAGTATTGTTTAGATGATGTGGCATGGCTGAGGCCTGCCTCTGTAATTAATAAAGAGTTTTTGTTTTGTTTATAAATAAAAACGGTTTCCAAAGCAGATGGAATTTTGATGGAATTTTAAAACACTAAAAAATATCTTTACCATCTGGATGTTTGTTTGGGCGCCGTGGGGAGGGGGAGGTGTTGAACACCCTGAATAATAATTGACACTTTATGGTTTGTTTTTACACATTTAAATAATTAAGAATTATGGTTTACATAAGACATCAAACTCCAGTCTTAGCTGTGGAGTTTGATGTCTTATTAGTTGCAGTCACACAGCTTTGGCTGTACAATCCACAGATCCTTACAACCAAAAGCTGTTCAATATACAGTATAGTTGATTAATGGAGTGCTAACGACTTCCAAAACAATGCCATCAGTAGTAAAAAGTCAAGCATCCTTTCACTTGACACCTTCATAATAACCTCTGTGTATTAAGATAAAAAAAAACAACCTGCTGCCTAGGATTTTAACCACAGTGCCCCAACCAAATGTATTTTGTGCAGCATAATCATAATTTGAATCAATCATGTGTGAAACTTTTTTTGCCAGCATTTGCACCTTCTATAATTATTATTTTTCCTCTCATTAATACAATAACATTCCAAATTCCCATAAAATTTTTCTCTTAATCTTTTTGTTTTCCAGTTTGATGATTTTGGGCCCTGTATTGCAATTGATCCAATGTTCTCTAGAAGAATGGAAGCTATTTGCATCTTATTAAAGTAGATACAGAATAGTTTTCAAACATACTTTGCAATGTGCAGACATAATTTTTCACCCTCTTTTGTAGAATGAGTTTTCACCAGGTAGCCACACTTCAGGGGAGTGGTCTCATTTACATTTAATTTGAGCAACTGTGAACAGATTGCGGAAGTGACCTGCTCCAAACAGGTTAGTTCAGCGTGAAGAACAAACTAAATTCAGGTCAGGTAACAGGATATGCAACGGTAGTCATTGTTTACTAAGAGGGTTTGAGTAAACCACTGAGAAAAAAACAGTAGAAATTAGTGATTTTCAATAATGTTTGAAGTGACACTCCCTTCATTTTTAAAACAATCACTTTATTATACACTCCCAGACAGGGCCAGTGCCAGGAATTTTGGGGCCCGGGACAAGTCATTTGAAAAGGGCCCCTGTGACAGAGAGAGAAAGAATTCAAACTGTAAATCTCCCTCCCAACCAAAGAAGGCGCTTGGTAAGGTGGATCGTATGCTTCCTCCTAGATGGACTGCCTTGACGGTAGGCGGAAACTGGAAGGTGACCATATTAGGGGGAGCGCGTAGTTGCATGTACCTGGAAGGATTCCATTGCAATCAGCTGCAGGGCGGGCCCCTATTGGAGAAACCATGGCAACGGGTTGCTTGCAGGGAGGAGGTTCTGGGTACAAAGGGGAAGCAGCTACGTTAGTACGCCCTTGCGCTGATGACGATATTCAGCCGGAGCCTGTGCGTTTGTTATTGTTTTGTTTGTGTCGTTATCAGAGGAGGAGTGAGAGTCGGGAGCTGCAGCCGCGGAGCCAGCATTAGACCCGGAGCACGTCCCTCACAGCACAACACAGCACAGCACCAGCACTCACCACGACCCCGGAAGAAAGAGCACAGTTTCGTGCACGGAGGATCGTGGTTCAGGAGTGTCTTTCTTTTGTTATTAAGGACTGTAAACCTGCCGTGTTCCCCCCGATACCATCGCTGGCAAAAGGAGGGGTTTATTATTATTACTTATTGTAATTATTGAAATTAAAAACACAGACGTTTTTGGGAGAACTCTGGTCTGGACATTGCCTTTATTATCACCACTCACATCCTGTTCACAAGTGGTGTCAGAAACGGGATTTTACAATGGAATCCTTCCAGGTACATGCAACTACGCGCTCCCCCTAATATGGTCACCTTCCGGTTTCCGCCTACCGTCAAGGCAGTCCATCTAGGAGGAAGCATACGATCCACCTTACCAAGCGCCTTCTTTGGTCGGGAGGGAGATTTACAGTTTGAATTCTTTCTCTCTCTGTCACAGCCCCCCACTTAATCCAGCAAGCAAACATTGAAAGGATTTGCCCTGTAAACACCCTTCTAGTTTGTTTTCCATGTTAAGAAAACCGGGGGGGGGGCCTCCCTAGGGGTGTATCTGGTAAAGGTGCTTCGCTTTGGCGTGCAGGATGTGCCCTATAGCCTGGAGGTCGCCGGTTCGAGTCCAGGCTATTCCATTGCCGACCATGGACGGGAACTCCCAGGGGGTGGTGCACAATTGGCTAAGCGCCGAGCGCCACCCGGAGGGAGGGGGTGGGAGGGGTCGGCGGGGGGTTTATGTCAGCCAGGGTGTCCTCGGCTCACCGTGCACCAGCGACCCCAGTAGTCTGGCCAGGTGCCTGCAGGCTTGGCTGTAAGCTGCTCAGAGTTGCGTTGTCCTCTGACGCTGTAGCTCTGAGTTGGCTGCATGATGAGCCTGCAGTATATAAAGAAGCGGGCGGCTGACGGCACACGCTACGGAGGACAGCGTGTGTTCATCATCGCCCCTCCCCAGTCAGCGCAGGGGTGGTGGCACTGAGCTGAGCCTAAAAATAATTGGATATTCTAAATTGGGAGAAAAATAATGCAAATAATTGGCAACTACTACATTAAAAAAAAAAAAAAAAACCCTCAATTGAAGAAGATATAGGTTCAGCTTGGTTAAAAAAACTGTAAACCTATTTGAATCATACATTAACTAATAATTTATACTTTAAACATTAATTCTATGTTCCATTATTTAAATACATCTAAGTTTTGCATCATTAGAATTTTAGGATTGAGACATAATTAAAACTATAAATATATATATAGAACATAATTTAGATATTTTATTTAACCTCATGTAATCAAAGAAACTACAAAATGATATCACAAAAGTCTACCAGAAGCCATAATAGTAGTACAGTATTTCATGTTAAATTTCGAATTGCCACATTTTTCAAATTTTGTCAATTTTTCATTAAGTATATGGAAAACTACAAAGCAGTATGTAATACAGTATGTTAACGTAACAACATTCAGCAGGTTTAATTCAACTTTATGAAGCAAAATGTGTTCATTCTATTAGAGTTGGGGTCAATTCAATTTTTTCAATTCCAATTCCATTTCCAATCCCAGTTCCCTTTTATACAATTCCAATTCCTATTCTGTTTTACAGCATAGTCTTTACTGAAGTCTATGCCATAGGCTTTACCAGGTTACCTAACAAGTTCATTAAGTTGTATTCAGTATTTGTTTACTCAATAAAGCCTTTGTTGTAAAATGATTGGAATAGGAATTTAAATTGATTAAATGGGAATTGAAAAAAAAATTGGAATTGACCCCAACTCTGAATTCTATTGGGTGATGCAAAACTTTTGGCCATAGCTGTAGACTCACAATTAAAATATATGACCCTCATACACCATGCGTAAAATGTGCCCCTAGTGATTTTGTTTTAACCTTCAATGAATCTCTCACAGCTAGAGTTACCAGAAACCACTCGAGAATTCAACTCAATTTGAAGAACTTCACTGCAGCTGGATATAGTTTTTGTTATACTGTTAGTTGGGTTAAAGATTATTTTAGAAAACAGCCCTACTAGATGACAGTGACACAGATGTAAGTGACACTTCTATGAATATTCTAATAGCGTGGCGCTAAAGGGCTATGCTTGTTAGACAACATTTGATGATATTTTGGCTCTCAAAATCTATTATTTTCTCTGGCCACATACCTGGGTCGGTTGAGTAACACAAGTCACTCGTAACATTTTGGAGATGGACTGTCGCTGAGTTGTCTTTTTTTGTCTTTAACAGTAGGCTGTTAGATTTACTGTTAAATTCTCCTTGTGAAAAGATGTCAATTTGTTTGGCTTGATTTGTAGAAGTTAAAAAATACTTAAGAAGCTGTTTGTTTCTCAGTTCTGATTCCTTTTTTTCTCTCTCCCTTTTCTCTTTCTGATTTTGAGAGCCAGATTTATGATGATACATTTTTGAAAAGCTGCTAACCTCCAATAATACATGACCTGTTCTGCACTGCATACAGGCCCGGTGGTAGCATGAACGCTGTGGGGGGGTTATCCACTTTTTTAGGGCAGGCTCATTTTGGAAAAGACAAATCAATTTGCTCGTATTCTCTATTATTTTACTTAACTGTGATGACAATAAACAAACAAATAAATAAATAAATCATATGACAGCGCAATATTATGAACTATCCACACAGCCCGAATTACCACAGCTTTTTCTGGAATTTTTTTTTTTCTTTTAAATTATTATTATTATTGCATTAGCAACAACGGTGTGTCTGAGCAACAATACTTGAAACAAATTTAATCATACTGTGAGCAGGCCCTCTACAGAGATTGAAAAGTAACAAATGTACATATAATGCTTACTATTCAAAACTGAAGGGGTTTCCAAACACCAGAAACAACTAGACATTTTTAAATTATTATTATTATTATTATTATTATTATTATTATTATTATTATTATTATTATTATTATTATTATTATTGTGCTTTGGTTTGCTTTACTTTAATCTAATTTGATTAATGATTTCTCATAGATTTTTTTTATTAAGTGACAGTGCCCGTCGATGATGGCTCTACGTGTGATAGTTGACCGTGACGGGAGTTATGCGTCCCAAGCCGAAGGCGAGGGCACTAACGAAAGTCAAGGTGAACTGTCACACGGTACAGCGATCATCGATAGGGCACTATCTCTATTAGAAAATTATTTTACCATTGTTTTCTTTAAAAAAAACACCTTAAAACCTAAATATGCCTTGAACTTGTACTAATTTGTCGGGTACCTTTCCGCTGAGTAAAGCTTGGGCCGTTATCTTCCCCTGATGGCATTACTGCTCCCAGATGCCTGCCAGGACATATGTTCACTTATAGTGTATTGTCTTCATGGTTTATATTTCTTCAAATCAGGGATTGGACTATAAATGCAACATAAAACTCTCATAATATGCTCATTCACATAATATGCTTAAAGCCTAAAAAACTGTTATGTTTTTAAAAAATCATACCAGTCTAAAAATACAGAATAGACTATAAAACACAGCAATAATGTAAAAGATTAATTATCAAGAAATGTAATGGATTATACAAAAACATGAAACAGTACATATTTTTTAAAAAATACAGTAGCATGAACTAACCCTTGTCTGTTACAATTGTTATTGTTATTTTTCTTATTTTACAGTACACAAAGTTACACCAGGGCGTACAACTCATCAGAAGGATTGACAGATCTTGCAATAGAAGAAACTGACATTTAAATATATGAGTTTGATTTTCAGCTCTCAATTAATAATTTTAAAAAAAATGTGGATCTTCCATTTTGCCACTTTGGGAATGATTATATGTTCTTGTATTTTTATTTCTGGAGAAAATGCTCTGAAATTATTATATTATTTATGTCTGTGATATATGGCACTAGAAGGAATACTGCTAATGGAGAATAAAATGTGCTTGGAAAAGAACGCTTACTTTTCCTCAAATATTATTGCAAACAGTTCATTTAGTCACTGAAATCACTTGTGGCAACAATGGACAGGACTGACTGTGCCCAATTTGTTTCTTCACCCAAGGCATGACTTTGAGCATAACTTAAGCCATTTATTGCCTAGTATAGATATATTCAGTATTATAGAAAGCTTTGATTAGTTTATGAAGTACAGAGCACCACTGAATATTCTTTGTTGGAGCCAGCAAAAACTAGCCTCTGTCTGTTTTTCAGCTGACAAGATATACAGTTTGGTTAAGCTTAAGACTTTGTAAAAACCTGCACATGGATAACAAAATAGCAACCTTTCTAAGAACAAGCAGCTGTCTTTTCTCTTAGTCAAGTAGTTGTCACCCCTTTAAAATGGTTATAGGTAACAAAATAATTCCAGAAAGCTTACCTGTCATGCGCTTCCATTTGCTACTGTATATACTGTCAGTCTCAAATGTGCCATTTTGAAAGAAACAAGCAACATGAAGTCTGAGCAGTGATGCTTTAGGTTTTCATGTAAGCTTTTAGTTTCACGGTTGCTCTTTTGGTAAATTGTAGGTATGTTTTTTTTAAAATATCAGCTGTAAACAGAGCCAAGACATTAGTTACAACCAAAACCAACAAGTTCATCCTTGAAGTGTAATGATTTTACAACTAGCTTTCAAGGACTTGGGATGTTTTATTTCTGTTGCATGTTCTGAAACGACATTGCCTTGCCACTGCATAGTGAAATACCCAAAGTGTGATTAATGACCCAATAAGCCTTTTTTAAAATGAAAAAGTCCTTGTGAGCCCCATGGACGAGTAGACAATGGTCTGAGAAATAGTTGAAAGTGCTGTATATTTAATAACTGTTTTGTTCCTATTTATCTTTGACTGTTTGTGACAGAAAGACAATGATTCTTGGTGGTAAATCTCCCTCCCGACCTGTAAGGGCGCTAAGTAATGGGAACAGAGTACCATGGACTATTTGGCCTGACAATTTATTCTTAGGGTTAAAAGGAAGTCGGTCATCTAGAAAGGGGGTGGAGCTTCGGTGCACTAACTCATCAACCCGGAAGGGAAATGATGTGGCAGCCGCGGATTGGAGGAGCGGCTGCAATCGTTTACCAAGGGGTCATGCGTGACGGTACAAATAGGGGTTGAAGCATTGTAATCTGTTCCCTCACTTATGGTTAAGCAACGACCCGGAAGGACCAGTATTGTGAAAGAGTATTGTGAGTGTTTTGTTTATTTTGTCGTATCTAAAAATACTGTTTGTAATTGTTTAGACGGCTAACACGATCCGGAGCTGTCGTCTAAGGCCAGCACCAGCCCAGACAACATCACTGCACTTTGTTTCATTAAGGACTGTATATTCACTACGAGCTCTCACTGTGGACTTGTGTTTGTGTTTGTGTTACGAGTGGGTGAACAAGAACTGGACTGTTTATTATTTGGGAACCAACCGTGGATTTAAACAGAGCAATACACGCCGCTGTATTGCCTGTTAACATTGTTTATTATTTACTGTTGTTATGCTATCAGACAATTGGATTACAACCCATTAAACAACCTTGCACCTGGATAATTGTCTGTTTACTGATCACCTGCACCTGCTCACTGTTAACCACTTTGCCACACTGTTGTATATTCATGTATACTACACCTTTCATAGAAATTAAACCTTAAACCCTGTACAAACTAAGACATTTTTAATAGTTAGACTGAAATTGAAAGAAAGTGTGTGGTGTCAAAATAAAATTGAAAATATTTAAATCTCATTTGGCATTATATACTGTTCAAAATGTGTTTCCTAAAAGCCAAATAGTCATCAATCTTGCACAGCTCACTGAAAAATCTCATAGCAAATTCTTTCAAAATGATAGCTCATTTTCTGTTCAATATGAGATAATAGATTTCTAAAGGCTATATTATTTTAAGACAACAGCCTCCAGCCATGAAGATTGCAATTTTAATCTCAGCGACATTTATTGTAGAACCACCAAGTAATATCTTGCTGGTGTTAGTGGAATTGTTAGAGTCACTGATTATGTGAATTAAAACATTATGGTTTTGTCCATTGGCCCTCATAGTTCACTTAATTTATATAAATATCACAGTCATAAGATTGCTGATTCAAATCCTGGTTGTGCCAAGTTGTTGAACTTGACTGGGGAACCACACAGAGTGATATATTAGCCTTTGTGCTTCTGTGGTTTTGGAAAACTGTCTGGGGGCGTAGTTCACCTCACCATGCTATAGCGACCCCTATTGTCCAGGGAGTCCAGGGAGACTTACCGACCAGGATTCAGTAACTTGGTGTGGCAATGTGCCCCTTCCCCTGTGCGCAGTTGTGTGTTCAGTGAGTGGAGAATGGGAGAGAGAAGGAGAGTAAAAGTAAAGTAAAAAGTAACTATTTCATACTTGTTTGTTTTTGTACTCATCGTGTTTGTTTGTCTGTTAGTCCACCGTTTGTTTAAGTGTTAGTCCGTTTTGTTTGTCTGTTTATTTTGGCTTAAAGTGCTGTGTGCTGTTTTGTTCAACCTTTTATTTGTTTGTTTATTAAAACACTGAGCGCTACCGCGTCTCAGATTCACTACCAACTACTGTCTGTCTGTGTACTCCTTTCTGGTCTGACGTCATCCCTGCAGCTAGCCTGTCACACTTGGTAACAATCGTTGCTTAGGTTCTGTGGGTGACGAGAGGTTGGCCTTGTCTGTTGATTGGTAAGTGGGTTGGAATAATAATACAACATTTGAAGTGGGCATTTCACATTGGGCTGAAAAAAGGGTTACAGTCAACTGTAAAGCCAATTCAAATAAGTAGTTTAGATTAGATGTAGTCATTGATATTTCCATTCAGCAGCATTCTATGCACATGGCTTTCTCATCTTTCCTTCTTTTCAGCACTGCTCCCCATTGAGTTCAGGTGAATAAATGCCAATATGTTTTCAAAGGAACTGTCGTCTCTCTGGTACGCACTGTAATTAAACATGGCCTTTCAGGTTGGAGCTCATTAATTTCAGTTGTAGGTCCCAAATCATGCTGTGGACCAAGCATAGTTTAATCATCATATCATCACTTAATGCAATTAAATTCCTGGAAATTAAAATTTGGCTTCAGTAGTTGTGAAAAGAATAGATAACACTGCATTTCCAATGTAAACTGTATTGAATTGGTAATTTGGTTTTGGTCTTCATGACTAGGTTTTCCATTTGTAGTTTTCTTATATTGATTATGTTATTTGTTGCTGTATAGAACCCTTTATGTGCCAACCATTTTTAGAGAGATGGTCATGTTTGTATTTTTTTAAATAATATTTTCCTCCATTTCTGCAAAAATACAATTTCTGATTTAACAGTATCCATTTGTGCAATGCATACATGTACAGTACAATATACTAAACTGAAATGGATTAACACTGGTGTAATCAGTGCAAAGCCTGGGACTGTATTTCAAGTTACACAGCAAAACAGGCTCATTAATGTTTTTTGGTTATTGGTGAACTCCTGATAAAGTCAACTCTTATTGTAACAATTTGTGTTCAGTCCCTTTAAAGTGATATTAAAAGAATGTGACTGTATACATTAACTGAACCATGCAATGTGCCTTTATTTTTATTTGGGGGGGGGGGGGGGGTCATTTTAAGGTTTGCATGTGTCTGCTGTTTATTTATCGAGTAACTAATTCACTGGTGGTGACTGGTAAGTGACTATCAGGTATCCCTTAAATAAGACACCTGCAGACAGACATAGATGTTTTTTCAATCATGTGGTTCACTGTAACAGCTTGAAAATGTGAACTGGTCAATGTTAGCACCTCTAAATCCCAGAATTGATCCTGGACAAATCTTGGATAGCTTTACAAATATAATACTAAAACAAGCCAGGTCAAAGTTGTATTGACAATAATCTGCATTAACTGACTGGCTGACTGGATTTGGTTCTAGTCGTGCAATTTAGTGAGTGAGTCATCTGTCCCTGTCTACTACAATATGGTATTTATAGTGTTCTTTTCAGAACAGCACATACTGTACTGTACATCAATAAAGCACAGACACATCTACTGTGATACAGATGACTTTACTCTATTGTAAAGGGGAAGAATTGACCTCAATAATCTGTTATTTTGAATAACAAAAAAAGATCCAGAATTTATAATAATAATGAAATGTTATATGTATATTGGGAAAATATTTATTTTCCTGTGACGTGGAATTGGTCAGCTCAGTGATAATGTATGTATATCATTAAAAAAAATGAGTGTAGCCTTTATTATGTAAGCCCAGGATCTGGTAAAATTACCTCTGTGTCTCTTGGATGCAAACTGACTAAGAAAAGTGTGTTTATTGTAGGCAAGTACTAATTTTATACAAAGTTCAAACATGACTTCAGGGTGAAGAGTTGAAAGAAAATTATACCACCTGACAGAGTCTACAAAAAAATCTCACCGTGGATCAACTAAAAACTAAGTCACAGGACCAACGTACGGTTCAACCAATCAGATCTCAGCATGTTTTTTTACACACAAGGAATTAAGTTATCCAAACTGTGTTGGGGCGTATTGAATTGTGAGGTTGATGCAAACTTAGTGTTAAGTATACGGCTCCAGGTCGACAGGATAGTATAAATTGGCAATCAGTATATTAGAACACCAGCCATTCTAAGCACGAGCCAGTCTAAAGGCCGCAAGTCCAAGGGCAGTCTGAGCGAGGACAGGTAGAGCGAGGGCCTTTTCCAAATCCCTCCCAATGGTTACTAGAGGCCTCATTCCTACCTTGACACCTAACGTCTGGATCCCCTGGAGAAACCAGGCTCACTCGTTCTCCACTCCCAGAATGAAGACTGGTAAGTACCTGCTGCACATACCCGTATTAACTGCTTCTCCCCCCATGCTGCCTGCTACAAATTTGAAAATCTACTTTTTCAATTGTCACTCTCTGATTAACAAATCTCTGCTTCTCAGTGAACTTATAACCGGTAGCAATCTTGATCTTCTCTGTCTAGCTGAAACCTGGCACTCTGTAAATGACACGCACTCGCTGCCACCCCAAAGGGCTATTCCCTTTTTGACAAACCTCGCCTCACTGTTATTGCAAATTCTGTGCTTGCTTCCTCAGTTCTCTGCCTGCCTTTTCTTCATTTGAGCATCTCGCCATCTAGCTCCCCTCTCCCATGTCACTCACCCTTGCTGTTATCTACCGTCCACCTAAGAGCAACTCTGCTTTTATTGCCGAGTTTTCAGAATTCCTCTCCCTCGTCTGCACTTCTACTGACAAAATCCTACTACTAGGTGACTTCAACATTCATGTTGACTTGCCTTCCTCCCCCCTAGTGACCGACTTCAACATGATTCTAGACTGTCTTGGATTTTCTCAATCTGTCAACGTCCCCACTCACACCCAAGGACACACCCTGGATCTGCTCAACACCAGGGGCCTTGATGTCTCCAATCTGTCCATCTCAGATGTCTCTCTCTCTGACAATTTCTTAATCACTGCTAATATTAATCTCCCTGCTCCTTCCTCCGCTACTGATACTGTTGTCTCCTTCCGTCCCGAATCTGCTGAATCCTCTGAAACTCTCAGAATGTGTCTCTGCATCCCCTTTAACTGGTACTCTCCTGTCCTCGGTTGATGATGTGATGACCCTCTACAATGCCACCCTTACTCATATCATTGACACTGTTGCCCCACTTACAACCAAAACTGTCAAGAAAGATCGAAACTGCCCATGGTACACCCTTGAACTTCGACTGCTTAACCCTTTGCGGTCCTATGTCGGACCAGGTCCGACATTACAATTTTCCCTTTCTGGAAATTTCTGGTCATCAAAAAGTCGTAAAGCACAGGTCTCTAGTCATTTTTTCTCTGGAAAAAGCAGAGAAAACTATTCAATGGCCGAGTGAGCCGAGAGAAAAAAGGGGCAGATCTGAGCAATACACATAGCCCCGGCACCACAGAGATAACATGGCCCTAAACAAACAAGATAGCTGCTTCCGCATCCAGCGCTCAAAGAATATCACAGACATTTGTAGAGCTATTTGAGATGTAACAGTAATAAAATAATGACTTGGATCGCATTATTGAGGAGTTTGGTGATAAAACGAGATGATTTATCAGTATTATTATTATTATTATTATTATTATTATTATTTATTTCTTAGCTGACACCCTTATCCAGGGCGACTTACAATTGTTACAAAATATCACATTATTTTTACATACAATTAACCATTGCGTTTTTGCTTGAGCAACCTAGGTAAAGTACCTTGCTCAAGGGTACAGCAGCAGTGTCCCCCACCTGGGATTGAACCCACGACCCTCCGGTCAAGAGTCCAGAGTCGTAACCACTACTCCACACTGCTGCCCTATGACTATGAAGAGGTATGTGAAAAATACAGTGAACAAGGTATAGGTCGGCTCTGGAGATGCAGTACTAAGTGTCCTGTTGATATGTAGTGCCTTTTAAACCTGTTTTACTGTGGGAAAAAAAAATACTTTTAAACAGCACGTCTAAAATAAACTGCGCTTGTGAAAATAAATTGGACCTGACGTGCCTGAGACACGCTGAATAAATGGACCACAAAGGGTTAAATCTACCAGCTGCAAGCTCGAGCGCAAGTGGAGGTCATCTGGACTAATGGTTCACAGAGAGATCTGGACCGACCATCTCGCGAGCTACAGGCATGCGCTTGCCGTGGCTAGGGTGAAATACTTCTCTGAAATCATAACTATGGGACACGGTAAATCCAATGTTCTCTTTAAGACCATTGACCAAATCCTACATCCAGCCACTGACAGATCCAACTCCCGTCCATCCTCCTCTCTTACCTGTCATTATTTCTCCTTCAGAACAAAATCGACAACATCTATTCTACGCTTGCCCACCACAAACCCAGTTTACTACTTGACCACCTTGACGCTCCTCCGGTTGCCCCTCCTGCCCTCTCCTCCTTCTCTCCTCTCTCCATTGCTGATGTTTCCGGCTTACTGTTGAAATCAACTACTGCCACATGCCCCCTGGACCCCTGGCTGACTAACCTTGTCCGTCTCTGTGCTTCTGATCTTGCTCCCTCCATTATGCACACTCTCAACCTGTCCCTGGACTCTGGCTCGGTTCCTGCTGCCCTTAAGCTTGCCTAAGTTATGCTGGTACTCAAAAAACCCTCCCGTGACCCGGCTGACTTATCTAATTCCTGTCCCATCTCCAATCTCCCTTTTCTCTCAAAAACTCTCGAAAGGGCTGTAGCCAGTCAGCTGATGAAACATCTCATGGATAACAATCTGCTTGAATTTCTACACTGATTTCTGGCCGCATCACAGTACTGAAACTGCTCTGCTCCAGATTGTGAATGATCTCCTGCTCAATGCTGATGCTGGTGCTCCCTCTGTGCTTGTCCTCCTTGACCTAACAGCTGCTTTTGACACCATAGATAATGGTATTCTTCTTGACCGCCTTCAGAAGTATGCTGGAATCTCTGGAACCTCTCTCCTGGATGTCCTTTTACCTATCCGGACGCATGCAGTCTGTTTTCTATGCTGGACGCAGTGGTGTTGCAAACCCAGTCACTAGTGGTGTCCCCCAAGGATCTGTTCTTGGGCCCCTTCTCTTCAATATCTACATGCTTCTCTTGGGTCACCTCATCCGCCAACACAGCCTCATGTTTCACTCCTATGCTGACGACACCCAGCTCTACTTAAAACTTGACCCTGGTAGCCCCTCTGCCATGGTCCAGCTCTCGGCTTGCATTCAAGACTTCGAGGCCTGGATGTCTGCCAATTTTCTTCAGCTGAACACAAGCAAATCTGAACTCCTTCTAGTAGGATCTAAAACTCAATTTAAGAATCTAAATATAGCTGCACTGAACCTCAGAAACTGTCTGCTGTTGCCTTCCCCCACAGTACGAAGCCTTGGTGTACTTCTTGACAGCAACCTCTCCTTTGATGCCCACCTCTCCTCTGTGGTCAAATCTTCCTTCTATCATCTTCGAAAGATCTCCAAAGTCTTTCCCTACCTTTCCCTCCAAGATGCGGAGATACTTTGTCATGCATTTGTCTCCTCTCGACTCGACTACTGCAACTCTCTATATGGTGGTCTCCCGGCACGTACTGTACCATAAACCGACTGCAGCTAGTTCAGAATACCGCTGCCAGGATCCTTACCAGATGTAAAAAACGTGATCACATCACCCCCCGTCTTGCCCAGCTGCACTGGCTACCTGTAAAGTTCAGGATTATTTTCAAAACTCTCCTGCTCACCTACAATGCCCTTCATCACACAGGTCCTGAGTACCTCCTCAACCTGCTGACCTGCTATGTCCCTGCCCACAAGCTGAGGCCCTCCAACTCTGGCCTGCTTGTTATCCCCAAGCAAAAGTGCACCACACTTGGAGATCGCTCGTTTAACTTCATGGCTCCGACTCTTTGGAACTCTCTCCCAGCTTTGGTGCGTGATGCTCCCACCGTCGCTCACTTTAAACCAACTCTCGACCCACCTGTTCTCTCTTGCTTTCCATGCTCTTTAAGCCTGATATCTGCTATTAGCTGCTGTGTTGCTGCTACTATTTCATGTATTATGTTACTATCATGTATTATGCATTTCTCTGTATTTTAAGTATTATGGATTTTCTTGTTGTTACTGCCTCTTGCAAAGTACTTTGTGATGGTGGTCCACTATGAAAGGCGCTATATAAAATAAAGATTGATTGATTAATGATTGACCTCAAGGGTATGACTTTAGGATGATGAGTTATGTGGTGTTATCTAAGTTTTATGAATGTATACAGAATTTTCACAATACATGAAACATTTTCTGTTTAAAAAAAACAAAAAAAAACCTTTGGAGATTTAAACCACTGATGTAAAACATATGCCCCAAAAAATCCACACGCAGTTCTTTTATGTGCATTGCTCTTAGCATTCACCTCTGTGATATTATTAAAGTCTGCATAACGCATTGTGGCCATTGAACTTGCTGTGCATCTGTTGGGGAACTGAGCTGAATGTGAGTAGTTATAATGGGTCTGTTTATCTAATTAATCAAAGTCAAATACAAATATCCTTCAATCTGTTTTACTAAAAAAAAATGTATTCTGTTTCAGGTTATGCCTGGCAGGCATGAGCCCTGAGATTAGTTCCATTATACTGTACAATGTGTAATATACAGTGTGTCTAACCAGATTTTAATAGAGTTTTTCCCCTTCACACTCTTTCCTTCTTAGGAGACTGAAATGGTCTCCTGTGCTACAAATATTTTAAAGGGTCAAACTTCATAGCTTAAACAATAGAATGTCAGAGCTGTTAACATTTAGCACAAGAAGATAAATAGATCAGTGGTGAGCTGGAGAGTTAAATGTCTTGGTGTTAAAAGTTCATGATTTTTGAATAGCAGTAGTTGCTTTTTTTAAGGTGCATTTATTGTTTTAAAAAAGTACTTGATTCAAGGTAGCTCCTTGGCCTGCATGATTTGACATAATGATTTGACCTATGTGCTGAGTAGCCTACTTGAGTTACCAGCATACATTACATCAGGTGAATACAGTCGGTGGCACATAATAGGGATACTGATAATCAGGATTTCTGCTTAAATGGTATACAACTCTGGGAGACGGTTCTTCACAATGCTATTTATGTTGTTTATTTGGGACGTGACTTCATTTAATTGGGATACAGTATTTTCAAATGATGAACGGCGATTGCTTTGCAGAGCAAGACAGGTTTGCGTAGCACAGCACAGTGACTACGTGATTACACTGTGACTTGTGTAAGTTGCGTAAACCATGTTGAACTCTTGAAGGTACTGGAGTCTCAGGCTGCTGTGGCAAAAAAAGTTGGCGTATCAATATCGCAGGTGCCTCGCCTTCTGATAAGATGGGATTTAGTTATTTTTCATTTAATGTAGAAATAAAAAAACAGCGATTCATTTTGTTTAGGAATAAAAAAAATGGACTGGTATTTTAAATTATGTATTTAACATTTAATCATAATGTGATGATTAATTTCCTTTTCTTTTCATTTCTAAACCAAAAAGTGTGAGTAAGGTTGTCTCAAATGCCTCTCATTTAATTGGGACAGGGATACTTTTACTTCTCACGAAGTGTCCCGATGAAGCGACGCCAACTATACTAGATCCTTTCATACTGAAGTGTCAATTGCATAGTCATTAATCGCACTGTTAATGTGCAATGTCAAAACACAGGCAATAAATGCTTTAAATTCCAATTTTTTTCTGAATAGCACTTTAATTAACCTACAGTCCCATGTTAAATAAACGTTTTAATATGTTAAATGAATACCAAAACTTACCAACTCTTCCAATTCTGAAATGCCCTCTTTCACCCTGCAGTCAACCGGAATGCTTGCAGGTTTGTGACAGGGAGGGCCCTGTCGCTGGTTCTTGTGTGCAGCCAGGACACGGAACAGGAGATGCATTGCTAGGCAACTAATTGAGCAGATGGGCTCGCCCGGCGCTGAGCTGATCGGGAGGTCCGCATTGGCTGGGGAGGACTTGCCCGGGGGAAGCTGAGCGCAACTCAAAAGGTCTCTGCGCCGCAGCTCATGGCTACTGCACGGCCATAGCCATACAGACTGACGCTGAGCGAAAGCTTGCTGTGTTGACCCCGAGGAGGAGAGGTACTTTATTTTTATCTTTGTTTTGTTTTCTTTATTAAATCTGGTGCTTGGATTACCATTCTTGGTACCCTAGCATCAGGGCCTGTGTTGTTATTAAATCTGTGCACCTGTGCAGTTTGTCAACACCCACTGCTCGTGTCTGATTCAGTATTATTCAGTGACTACCCACGTATGTTACATTACCTTGTTACAAGGTTACAAAGTATCGAAGAACAATACTGGTACTTGTAAAATGAATAAATTATGAATCTTTTAATCCAGTAGTTACATTCAGCATCAGATAAAAAAATAATGTATGGGTCTGATTAACTCATTAGGATCATGCTTGCAATTTGTAACACGTTGCTTTAGCAAAAAATAACTTGGCCATTAAGCTTTGTTGTATATGAGAAACCACAATTAAAATAAATTGGGTTTAAGCATCTTCTGGACTGAGTTATCAAATGATTTGGAGTTTTGAATAGCCTTGGGATACAGTTATTGTTTGAAATTGGTTTGTGAATCAGTTGAAGGTAAAGGGGCCTAAGTCAAGGGGAAAGTCATGGACATATTTAAGCTAAGGCTTTTTTAATGGGGTAACTGTAGTACTGTTGAGGTTTACGAATTGAGGTGTCCCGTACTAGTATTCATATTTGGCTTTACATAAACAGCAATGGAAATATTTAAATCAACACTGCACCACGATTTGCTTCATATTATTCAAAAGCAAGAAGCCAAAAAAAAATAAAAATGTATACTCTTCTTGAGTCTTACTGCTGTGGCAAGATGGCGGAGTGGGTCACAGACCAGGAAGTGGACACACACAAGTAATGCACTTGTTTCTTTATTTATTAAACAAAATAATACAAAATAAGAATGCTCGCAGAGTAAAATTACAAACAAAACAAGTATCGTGCTGGTCTTAACTCACGCGTAGCTATTGTCTTGGTAATGTAATGGTTTAATTGTTTTATTAATTTAATTAGTAATCTAGGCAGGTGTATTTAAGCAGGTCAAAATGTTTGGTCTGTTTGTTAAGACTAAGGCCTGAAAGAAGACCTGTGGGGAACCTTAAAGAAAATGTACTGTGGTGATACTTCAAGATTATATGTGTTTGGTACTGGTAAGTGGCTTAGCCATCCAGTTTATAGTTAGAAACTTGGGAAAAGTTTAGTTAAGGGTTCGAAAGTGGAACTAGATTTTGTTTGGTATGATTTATTTTGTGTGTACAAATAAATATACAGGCCTGCCCTGTTAAAAAATCTACATGTGCTTGTGCAGTGCTGTTACTTACACTAGGAGATGGTGGAAAAGATACTGTAAGTGGCAAACTAACTCTGGTTTGTCAATATATATCCTACGAACCTGACGAAGACATGCTGTCGAAATGCCTTGTTTGCTGTGTTTTTACTTTTGTTTGCTTTCAATGGAATAAACTTACAAGAACTTTATAAAATATAAAATCACAGTGCGACTTTTCTTGGTGGGCTTAACTTTAAAACTGGAAGAAGCAATTGTGAGTACACACAGACTTCTTTCTTTTCTATATCCCATAGCCTATTATGGTCGGCACCTTGCGGAGGCTAAACATTGGAGTGCACAGATGCCTTTCTTTGGAATATATATATGAATCAGTGGTTGGAAATCTTAGCCTGTGATTGGTTAAAACCTCATCATCAGAACAAAAACAGATTTAACTATTGCCCTAAACATCCTTACACCAATAGTCTCCATCTGTCATGTGATTGGTTCACATCACTGCCAGTCCCACCCCTTCTCAAAGGAACGCCCTTTTCCCCTGCAGAAAATTAATTACAAAACCTACTACAAAAGAAAGATGCTCCAAACACTGAAATGGTGATTAAAGCATCACTCTCACTGTTTTCTGACTCGACGATGTAAACAAATATGACGCCCAGGATATAAACTGGATTATACAGCAGTCGGCAAACTGCATGGAGAGCTGGATGCCAAAAAACTTTTAGAACTACTGTATGCAGTGTGAACTTTAAAAACATGTTCTGTTATTTATTCATTTACTTATGCTGTATCAGCTACATTTAAACAAAATATATAAGTCAATATTTATTTACGTATGCTGTATCAGCTATAGTTAAACAAAATATATAAAGTCATATTTACTATCCAACCTTGCCTCGCTTATTTTCTTGACTGATTCATATATTAAATATGTATTGCAGACTCAGCCATAGTGGAAAATTAAATGCCCCTCGGGAAGACTATTGTTACCTCCAGGCATTATAGCCCCCTGTCGGTAATAATAGTCTTCCCTCGGGTCAATAATTTTCCACTATAGCCCTCCTCTCCAGTCCATATTTACTATATACTATATATATATATATATATATATATATATACTATATATATATATATATATATATATATATATATATATATATATATGAGGTGTGGGGGTCCAAATAGGGCACAACGGCAAATAATCGATGTATTTAATGTTTGCATTAAGTCTGCAAAATAAGTCAATGACAATTACATCTATACTTATAAAAGCAGTTTTAAAACATTTTATAACACAGATTAATATTTGTGTATTTAGTTTTTTTTTTAACACTTGCAGGGTGAGAGTTTAAATGTTAAAAATATCACATTTTCTGTCCTCAGACTCCACTGTGGTTCTGCAGTGAACCGACAGTATGTGATTTAATACAAGATATCCCAAAAAATTTAATATTGTAATACTGAGGAGTTGCGTATTTTGTAATTCACAATTTTCCACAGAATTTCCTAGATGGTTGTATATGGTACATTTCATTCAAGTTTATTTGATTTTCTGTCCCTGTCCTGCAGCAATGCCTTCGCAAAGATCAATTCAATTTTGGTTTAAATACTTTGAATAGATGAGTCCGTGCAGTCTTTGTCCCCAGGTTCAAATGAAGTTCCATTTCTGCCCAGCCAGCCTGAGGACTTCTACTCATCATAAAATAAAGACCTCAGCCAATTTTCAAAGCACTGACTTTGCTATTACTACTGATTACTAATTCATAAATGTGACCATAAAGGTTCCTCAAGAGGTAATAGTGTCATCCTTTAATTAAAATCAAGGTCACCAAAGTGACGTTTTTTTGTAGGCTGTTCCTCACTCATTATGAGGCTGTAGAATTTCACTTTAATAGTTAATGGTGCTAAGGAGAAGCAATATATTCCATTCTCCACTGCAAACGACAGAGGCAGACACGGTAATATCTAAATTCTAAAGCACTCATCTTTATACCAGGTCTACAATTAGTAAGGAGAGATGCACTTATTCTTGGTGAAAAGCAGATCTCACAGAAGTCTGCAAACTCCCTCCAGAAAATGTTTGGGGAAGACCCCATCTTTTTGTGAGGTCACAGAGTTATCTCTCTAACAATATTGACCTCATTGACAAACAACAGGAAACAGCTCTGTGTTCCTTTATTTTTCCACCTAAGTTAGTTTACTTATTAACAGACCTCAACATTTTGCCAAATTTACCACACACAAGCCTACTGTACACTACCATCCACCCAAGTACTGGAAAACAGGGTGTGTGCTATTCTGGAGCCCTTAAAAAGCTAGTATCACATATAGTGTTAACATTTCATTGTGAACAATCTAGTGCATAGTCTTATCTGTGAGTGATACATTTGTTTTTAAAAAGTAATACATTTGTTTTATTAGAATACTACACAAGAGTTTGAATGTATGTAAATTGAATGAAGAGTTTCTTTGTTTTGCTGTAACCTACCGGTACCAATAACAGCAATCAGGTAACTTGAATCCATTTCCCCACTTAAAAAGGGTTTGGCATCTGTCATAATTGACTTTGACATGTACAGTGATCCAAAAAAATAATCCCTGGAAAGACTTCTGTAATACTTAAAAAATATATAGTTTGGGTCTTCAATCTTGAAGGTTTACAGTATAAGACAACCTAGTCTGTGGAAGAACTGGTTTGGTCCAGTCCAGTGGGGGAGGGTAGGTTAGGGCTGGTTAGTTTGGAGTGTTGCATATTAAAACATTTTATTTCTGCATTGTTTGTTAATAATAATAATAATAATAATAATAATAATAATAATAATAATAATAATAATAATAAATATAAACCTTTGAAACAGCCAACATTTGAGTCATATCTAGCAATGGAAATAAACTTCCATGAATTCCTCACTCTTTGCCGAGGTCATTCCATTTTATTTTGAAAAAAACACATTTTACAGATTTGTTTTTGTTTCCTTTTTTAGCAGTTATATACTTATTTTTTGGGCTAGCATTTGTAAATGTAATATTTTCGAGGACTGATATTATTTGATACCATTGACAACCACCCCTTTGAAGTATTCTATGCAACTCTGACTTAATGTAGTGTACAGCTAATGGGTTTGGGCTTCTCCGTTTAAAATGAGCTATTGATTTACCTTGGCGAAATAGCTAAATTGTGGTGTTTTCTTTATTTACCTATTTGTTGTGTGTATACATCACTTAGCTGAATTTATTATAGGGTTGGGCTGCCTTTCAGTGATAATAAAACAATTATTTTGCTTTTTATTTCACAGTAACCAGATATCAACTTTTGAACACAGTTTGTTCACTACTGGAGACTGCTCCATTACAAGGCTATTAATGTCCTTCTCTCTTTATTTCAGTGACACATTACAGTCCTAAAAAAGGGAGCGGTTCCTGAAATACCATGGTGCACGAGCTGTTGGAATCAGTATCACTGTCCCTTTTGCAAGGCCTCCTTACAAACCAAGACATCTTTATAATGTAAAGTTACACATGGAAGTGCACATGAAAAATGCAGTAGAATATGAAGGTTGGTTTAATAATATTTTATTCATACATAGAAAATAAATGGAGAAATAACCAGTTCAGTTAAATATTCTACTATTAAAGATGCAATTTTCATTTATAAATTATCATAAAGGTTTTTGTTTAAAAGTATTTGTATATTAACATTGTTATTGTTGAAAAAGTAAGTAATTTAAATATCATGCTTAATTGATTCATCATAGTTTTATAGAGAATATAATCATCCATGGCATGTCTTTTACACAAGTTTCCTCATTTTTCTCTTTAGAGTTTAAAATATGCAAGTGTAACCTTGGTTGCTGGAAAGATGGTGACTGGTGCCCAAAGACACTAATACGAAAGGCAGATTTCGTAAAACCATCTTCAGATGTGCCAACAAAAGATGGTTCTCGGAGAGGCCCCATCATCAACACATACATTCAGTTTAACATCGTTGCAGCCTTTACCCAGTGCTATACAAGACACCATTGTTCCTCTAGGGAACCAGCATGCCCTCCAAGGGAAATATAAGACTGTGCAGTGCCCACATTGTGCAGTTCCTATAAAAAGAAGAACCCTCCTTCTACACATTCAAAGAAAACATACCGACACAGGGTTAAAAGACGTAACCAGCACATCACATCTCCCCAGTGAGTGTCGAGATGCAATCAGTGGCATTTTTTCAGTTGGAAAAGCATTTTGTGGTCCTTGTGTACTACTTCATGTGAAGAAAAAAAACACAAAAAAAATGCACAAGTCAGCAGATCATCTGTGAGTCTGAAGAATACAGACAAAATTAATTGTTTGCATTAAGGAGTGGTATCAAGACATACCAGTGTGAACATATCCGTTCTTTAGATTACTGCACAGTAACTGCACAAACAGAATCATTAAAATATGAAGTTTTGAATGCAATGGTCAAAACCAAGTGGTTTGGGGAAGAAAGGAAAAAGGCGCCAAAAAGGAGCAGACATTTTATGAAATGTCCATTTGTCAAAAGTTAGTATTGGAATGCCATCTAAAAAAGATACATGAACATTCTGTAACATACTACAGCCGTCTGGGGAGACCGATTGTCATGTATGATACAAGAACTAACACATGGCACGGCCCTTGTGCCAAACCTCACATATCTTGCCCACACAAACACATTGCAAAGTGGCACCTTTTCCAAACTGAAAGGGACCTTTTCAAAACTGTCGGAAGCACTGAGCCAATAAGTGAATTTAAAAAAGAAACCAGAGCTGAATCCAACTATCCAGAAAATCTGATAGGAATTGAATATCCTCCAGAAGATGAAGGGCTTGTGCGAGTGGTTACCTACATTCAGTCACACAAAAAATTACCTATAAACCTCCCCAGAGAATTAACAAATGCCACAAGTGCGCAGGAATTTCCAAGACACTTAATTCCAGAAGAGGCTTCATGTACTGTTTGCTGTATTTGTTGTACTGGTTATATAAATATTTCTCATAATCTAGTGCATAGTCTTATTTGCAATGTATTTTGGAATGTTCAAAGTAATGTTTTTTTTTTAATCCTTTTACTGTCATTATTCTGTTGGAAAGGTGTTTGAGCGTTCTCTGGAAGTCAAGCTGCCTCCAAAAGACAAACTGTTTCACACATATTGCCATTTTGAGGCACTGACCAGCCATGAATATTCATTTAATCTGCAACAACTGTGGTTACTATCCTCCAGTAGTCATAATGGATCTGCGTAAGAAAAGGGTGTTTTCCATACCTGGTAAGTACTTTATGTATGCCTCTTGAAAAGGCAGATATCAGATGTGATTTATACTTTAAGGTGGAGCATAGATGTCAAAATATTTTGTAAAGAAATGTATTTCTTTCCATGAACTTGAGTGATTGTATGTACTTAAATATTCTCTATATGTGGAGAAATCTGATGTTACTTTTAACTTTAAACAGTCAGTGAAATCCAGGAACCTCCAGAGAGTTTTAAAGGTGAAATCAATGTCGAAGAGTTCTGGGATGCAGTTCATCTGGAGATGATATCCCAAGGGTTTGTTCCTAGTAAGTGTTAATTTATACATTATGTACAACATTGTTTTTCTTGCATCATAACATCAATGATGATTTGAAATCTGAATAAGTGCATCTCTCCTTACTTGAAGGTAATAGAAAGAACCCATTTGTAGTTCCTCCGAGCTTTGACCACTGGGCCCCTTGGATCGGTAGATATACAAGGAAGTCTAACACTTTGTTAAACACTGAGGCCCAAATTTATAAAGGGCAAAAACCGACCGCAAAAAGCCACGTAATGTTTGTGTTCAGTACAGCCGCACTCATCGTCAAAATAACGACCTATTTTATAAGACTAATTAGGTGAAGCAGGCGATTCCGCAATCAAACAATTTAAATACCCCTCACTGCAATTAGCTGTGGAGAATTACACACTTCTCACATTAAATAGCGGGTTTGGGTCAATCCTGTGTGTGTAGGCTACACATTCCAAAAGAAAATGAATGGCACACAAAGACCTCAGCCTGGTACTAGCCACGGTAATGAGGATGCTCAGCAGCGAAAACTGAAATTTACCAATATGGAATTGGAGATTTTGGTACAAGCAGTACTTGTAACACACGAAGATTTGTTACAAGCTCGAAATACATCACCAGGACAAAGGAATAAAATATGTAATGTGTAGTGGCTTCTTAATAAACAAATGTACCACTTGAGAGTTTGTAGTCTAGGTTGCTTATACATTACGACGCATCATCCAGTTACTGTGCTTCGCATATTAGTTCAATTTTTTATTTCGTATAGAATAATTCCAGGCCTATTTTCACCCAGTCCCATGGCTTCAATGAACTGGAACTGGGCTTGCTCACGGGCGGCAGTGTCCGCGTATGCCTGCCGGGCTTCCCTCTCCAGGTCGGTGGTTAGTCGAGTCAGGTCCTCCCCTGCCATCTGTGCTCGTCTTCTGAACCTGGCTTGCAGCAGCTCCGGTTCCCCTGTACTTTATTATTATTATTTATTTCTTAGCAGACGCCCTTATCCAGGACGACTTACAATTGTTACAAGATATCACATTATACATGATTTCACATTATACAGATATCACATTATTTTTACATACAATTACCCATTTATACAGCTGGGTTTTTATTGGAGCAATCTAGGTAAAGTACCTTGCTCAAGGGTACAACAGCAGTGTCCCCCACTGGGGATTGAACCCATAACCCTCCGGTCAAGAGTCCAGAGCCCTAACCACTACTCCACACTGCTGCCAAACCGGCATTGGAGGGTGGCCACCAGGGCACGGTAGCTGCCCATCTCCTCCTCGGCCAGGTTCAGTAGCACCATCTGGGCCTCTCCTCTCAGCGCCACCGTCAGTTGCTGTGCTCTGTCATCCTCGCTCCACTTACACAGTTTACCCAGCGCATATTTATCGGTCCACAGTCTCGCTTGGCTCTGGGTGATCGGCGGGACGCTCTCCAGGACCCAGCCGGGCCCCATGCGCTCTGCCGCTAGTTACTGCCGTCTCTCAGCGCAGCTCCTGACCTGTTCCTCCATTCGGACGAGCTCCATCCAGACTTCATGGGTGCATCGTTCCACCTCGCCGCTCATCTCTCCCTCTCTTAGTGGCTCGTGCTTGACACTCAGGTGTTCCATCCTTGATCCCACTTCTAACGCCAGTGTAGCGTTTTCCAGTTTAATTATTTTCATTCATTTGGATCCACTCAGAGTAGAGGGTCCAAATTAACCAACCCGACCCAACCACGAACCGACAGTTATTTATCCGACCCGACACGACCCGATGTAAAATTCTTGTTATTAGACCTGGATCTGACCCTGCCCAAAAAAAACTGTGGAATGCTTTTCCTTTCCCAGCTTAGTATATGCACTGACTAGATACAGTATTAAAGCACTGTTTTTGACCAGTCAACCTGGAAATCTGGCTGAACTACAGACAGTGTTTATTCCATCATGAACCTACACAGAGGACTGTAAAATTAAATATATAATATATTTGTGTAAAAGATACAAAGATAAATGCATTATCTGAAAATCAAATGAACTGAAGTACAATCTCATAAATGTGTGATTTTATTACAAACTTAATACAAGAGCAAATGGAATTGAGATGTAAAATTTGTGTTTTGCAAAACTTTGTCCACAATAACAACAAATGATTCCCACACCGCTGACTTGCATTTTTTTTCTATGAGGTTTTGTTTATGGAATTCGTTTTTCTTAAGTTTTTCTTTCACATCCTTCATAAACAAATCCATTACTCTGACTTTTAAGAATGAGCTAAAAGAAACACCTTCGATATGGGTCACGTGTCTGCTGCTATGCTCTGCAAGCCATGTCATGTGCTACTAGGGGAAACCAATCCACGCAAAAGGAATTATAAACAATGATTTTTAGTACCAAAGAGAGCCTCTTTAATAGTAATCCGAGTGTTCCGACAATTTTGCACCCGAAAACCCGTTCGGTACGGTTGGGTCTCGGGTCCTCGGGTCCGGGTAGACCCGTGAACTCAGAGACCACTGTCAGGAACCACCACTGAATGGCACTGCAGCCTGCCTTATAGGCTTAGCCCGTCCCCTTATGCAAAATGATCCAGGCTTAGGACACATCCCATTGGCCGACACAGGACCAATGGGCACACAGACATACAATAACCAATGAGGGTGCACAGATAACAACCAATGGTAACAGACCAGGGCAGACAAACTAATAGCAGGTTACATGGTACGGGATGGTGGAATATAGCAGGGAGGGAATAACACACACAGTATGCAAACACAAAATGGTACATAAACACAAATGCACAGGTAGCTACAATATAATATAAAACAGTTTAGCACCAATTTTCTAAATGATTTGCACCCCTGATGCTGTAGCTGCAGCTGCAGCTCATCATGTCGGCACCTCGCAAGTATGACTCCTATGAAAAGGCTGCAGTACATACATGAAAACAGATTAGCTGACAACAGATCATTCCAGTGACGTTTGCTTCTGGTGACGCAAAAAATATAGTCAAATTTGTCCATACTGTCAAATGAGAGCGAAGATGCCAAGAATTTAGAATACTCAGATTTGATAAAGGACTTTGCTGCCGCTAAAGCTAGAAAAAATATATTTGTAATTTATGTTCTTACGCAATTTAGAACGTAAAATGAAAAGAAATATTTGATAATGCCCAGGGGTTCAATTTTTTTGTAAAAAGTGGCATTGCAAACAGAATGTCAAGTGTCAAAGAGGGATTTTCTTTGTTATTATTTATTTATTTATTTATTTATTTATTTATTTATGCCTGGTTATTCTAGTTGCATGCGAGGCCTATCAACTACAACCTCTGTTTCGATCTCCTGCCAGTCACTCAGCAGCAAATATACGCACCCACACGGCAGATGCCTGTCACATGCACCCACAGGCTTCTACTGGGTACACCTTCGGTGATACTTAAGTGGAGAAGAATGATGATGCTATTTGTGGGACGGCAGCCCTGAATGTAAACACAGCAACCAATGTGAATCCACAAAAGGGAGTTGTAATTAATATGCAATAACCACACCCCTTAAGATGCATCACCCAAGTCTAAATATGTCATTTAGTTGCCAGTATAGTAGCAGCATGAGTTTAATTGAGTTCCAGTTTTACAACAACAAGGTATGTTTGCAGATATATGGAGGTCTTAAAGTTGCACAAATAACCTATATAATTTTTCATATTTAGTGGAAATATTATAATCACATTAGACATGTAACATTATCCTGGAAAATCTGTTTATTGCATTCTGTGGTAGCATTCTTTGTCCATAACAAATTCTGCAAATGCAATTTTAAGGGTCCTCAATTCTATTTGCATTCTTCAGATGTTAAAGACCTTAGAATGATGAATGGAACATTGTGAGTGATTTGTTATAAAGTCCCTGGATCCCATTTAGACTGAACAGTAGAAGCTATTATTTATTTTAAAAACTGCATGTGACCTAATTATTTTTTCAAATGAAATAGCCTCGCATTGTTTAAGCATAGTGGCAGCAGAACTTGGATCCATAGCACTTGCACATCTTACATGTTAATAGGCTGCATGCTTCAGATAAGGGGTAACTGAATCAATGTGGGCATGGAGCTGTCTAACAACTGAAAAAATATTACATATTACATATTTGAATTGCATCAGTGAAGTACAAGACTTGGCAAGAACTTTTAGCATATGAAACAAATGCCATTTCTGTTTCCCCAAGGCCAATCTACTGTAACTCTTACCTAATAGATGGTATACAACTTAACCATATTTATGACATCCTCAAATAACACTCCAAAATACCCACTGTACAATCTTCTCAACACTTCTCAAAATGGTTGAACAGAAATAGTGGAACGACAGGATTTTTTGTCATGTAAGATCCAGTACTTATGTGTTTTCTCAAACCATAAAGTGAGACATGACATCAGAAAGTAAACACTGAGTAACAGACCAGACATGAAGAAAGACAGTAAAAATGAATGACCTTATCTAGCATACACACCACTGCCCTTCATTTAACCCATACAGAATCATCACTGGAATCATAAATCAGCCTTAGTATAACACCAAATTATTTCTCCAATTATGCTTTAAACAAAATTAGCTGTTTGAAATTAAGGTTGATGTGTTCATCCCAATGCAAATTAGGCCATGCCCCACTAAAGGCTAAGTCTGGATATGTTTCCAACCCCAAGGAAAGTGACACAGTCAGCGTACCAATGCCTTATTAGTTCCTTGTAAAAGCAAGTCATGTGAGATTGGAATGCCTTTTAACTCCTCAGTTTTAAATACATGGTAGAGTATAGAAGTTTCAGTAAAACTTCAGTTATCTTGCTCTTAATTGTATTAATACTTGTACTGTGATTCTTGAAATGTATTTTTTGTTTACCACTGTAAGTCGCCCTGGATAAGGGCATCTGCTAAGAAAGAAATAATAAGACAAAATCACTTTTCTCCTTGTTTCAATCTTCTAAATGTAATTAATAATGATTCAACTCAAAGAATAAGCAGCTTCCAAAGTTATTTGCATTTTTTCCCCCATTACTAATTTATGATGTTGGAATCTGAGTGGATCTGGGTTCTGTTGCTCCAATATTGAGTCATTATCATTGTTCTTCAACTCTGCCTTTACCCAGCTTTGACCTGCTTTGAGCTTGTCTTCAGTGCCAGGACCTGACAGCTTTCTTCCTTCCATTTAAATCATGTGACAATGTGACCCTTCAACTCAACCTGTCCCACTTACTCTCTGTCTTTATAAATGTACTTCAAATAAATGTAACTTGAAAATTATGCAATCATCCCAAAGCAGCAATTAGGTGTATTACTTGCCTTACATTCGGTGTGCGTAGAGCTTCATGTGCACACATTTCAGCAATAAACCGAAGTGCTTCCAGGCCCAGAGGTATTGTAACGATTGACAGCGTATCCATGGTAATCCTTATAAAACTGTCAGTTAATCACCTCTGGAACACTAATGACAAGAAGAATTTGTCTGGAACATTCCACTTACGGTGCAGCACTGCTGATTCATGTAAAAAAGTCAGTCTTAATTATCTTATTTAATAGTGCACAAATGAATCAAAGCTGCACAGGCAAGGTCGTGCAGAACATTGCCAACTGAACAAGCTCCTTATCAGAGTGATGCACAACTTTTTTCTAGTACTAAACACTGGATTTTCAAAGCAGATTTCAGGGCTGGGTCAGGGTCACCTTATCCGCCAACATAGCCTCATGTTTCACTCCTATGCTGATGACACCCAGCTCTACCTAAAACTAGACCCTAGATGTCCCTCTGCCATGGTTTGGCTCTCAACTTGCATCCAAGACATTGAGGCCTGGATGTCTGTCAATTTTCTTCAGCTCAACACCAACAAATCTGAACTTCTTCTAGTAGGATCAAAAACTCAACTCAAGAATCTCAATATAGCTGCCTTGAACCTCGGAAACTGTCTGCTGATGCTTTCCCCTACTGTACGAAACCTTGGTGTACTTCTGGATAGTAACCTCTCCTTTGATGCCCAAATCTCCTCTGTAGTCAAATCCTCCTTCTACCACCTCCGAAACATCTCATAGGTCCGTCCCTACCTTTCCCTCCCGAATGCAGAGATACTCTGTCATGCATTCATCTCCTCTCGAATCAACTACTACAGCACTCTCTACAGTGGTCTTCTATCACGTGCCATAAACATACTGCAGCTTGTTCAAAATGCCACTGCTAGGAACCTTACCAGATGTAAAAAAAAACATGATCACATTACCCCCTGTCTTGCCCAGCTGCACTGGCTACCTGTTAAGTTTAGGATTACTTAAAAATTCTCCTGCTTGCCTACAAGGCCTTTCATCACACAGGTCTAGAGTATCTCTCCAACCTGCTGACCCACTATGTCCCTGCACGCAAACTGAGGTCCCCTGACTCAGGCCTGCTTGTTATACCCAAGCTTCATGGCCCCAACTCTCTGGAACTCTCTCCCAGCTTTTTTGCGTGCAGCTCCCACAATCGCTCGCTTCAAATCAACTCTCAAGACCTACTTGTTCTCTTTTGCTTTTAATGCTCTGTTATTAGCTGTTGTCTAAATTTCTACTTCAGTTTATTTTTTACTCCATCTTATCTGTATGATTCTGCTTGACACACACATCCATAATGTTTAGAATTCACATCCCAGCCTTTTATTTAATGTATTATGCCTGTATTTAATGTGTATTGTAAAAGATTGCACCCACTCGGGTTCGTTGCCCCTTTAAAAATAGACCCAACACGACAAAAATGGATTTTTGTAAGCGCTGGTGCGCTATGTTTAATAAACACAAAAATAAACAAAATACAAAACAAACGCCTAGCTCTGTACGAGCATTAACTAACACACAGGAACACCCTGACTAACACGGGACAGCTACGCTGTTTCCCCGTCCTTACAAAACACACTGGTTTTCTACAGCACTTACTTTTTCACTCCCAACTGCCAGGAAGCAGAGCACCCCTTTCTGCCTCCTTCTCCTCAGCAGCCTCGAGCAGACTGCCTGCTCCCCTTTTAAACCCCACACCTGGGTCTAATTCCCCAATAACGCCCAGGTGCGGATGATCATTAATAAAACAATTAACAATTAAATTTAAACAATAAACCAAAAAGTGCATTCTCACATGTTTCTTTTGCAGGGAGGTTTTAACCCCCTCCCTGCTGTCTCTCACAACCCGCTATCTTACAGTATGCATTGTTTTTTACTGTTGTATTTAATGTACTATGCCCTGTATTTCACTGTATTTAATGTATTATGCATTGTTCCTCACTATCTTGTAAAGTGCTTTGTGATGGTGGTCCACTATGAAAGGCGCTATATAAAATAAATATTGATTGATTGATTGATTGATTGATTGATTGATTGATTGATAAGAAGGGAGATTTCACGTGTCTGGTAATATTATGTTTTGTTCTATGTCAAATATTGCTGTGGATCATAAACTGAAAGTTTCATGCAATCACCATTTGGAAGCCTTGTTGCATACAGATAAGTTATGGTTTTGTTTATTTTTTTTGGTTTTGATAATTCACTGATGAAAATATAATGTCCTTAGAAGGTGGACATAAAAAGCTAAATATTCTGGAATTTAGCATTTACTGTTGTTCAAGTAAGTACTTTATGTGAGAACATTTGTTGTATAAAGAAAAATGATCGATTCTGAATGTGACAAAGGCTATTTTTTCTGCTTCAACAAATATTATGTTTAATCATGAAATATCTATTTTTAGCCCGTAATGTGTTGTAAAATAAAAAAAACTTTACCATGAAAAAATACAGGCCAGCCAATAAAGAATGATAACCCATTGACAGTGACAATATGTGATGTTGAAAATTTCAATGGGCAGCATGCCAACAATGTTCATAAACCAAAACAATGGAGGAGTTTAGATCATTTGAATAGGATTTTAATTAGATTGCAATGTTAATTATCATTTATCTTTGCCACGTTTGCAGTCTTCTCGCTGCCTCTGTTATTGGATTTGTATTACCGGTACTTAACTCTTTCATCTTTCACAGTTCAAATAAAGTTATCCATTTTGTCAAAAGAACAGACTGTTTTGAGCTACTAAACAAATTGGTTTATTGTTTTACATAATATAACTATAATTCAGGAAGGTGAGAGAGCACCTACGCGCTGAATAAATGCCTAAATTTTTCTCTGTGCTTTTGTTTGTCAGACTAAGCAGAGCTGTTTCCTGCCTTACGACTGACGACAACTGGCCAAGCATGGGACTGTGGTATTTGAAGGACCAGAGCTTATTATGTGAGCTCCTCTCAGGACCTGTCTTGTAAATAATGTGTCTTAAAGTGACAGTACTTCTTTTAGTTTTTGTGTTTATGTGTAAATAAACATGGTTGCACCATTTTTAATTTGAAACCTGACTCTCTGTGTGTCATTCCGAGGCCTCGCACACCTGGTTAAAAACAAAATTATATCAATTAAATGATATTGGTTTAATTTCAAGCCGCTCCACCCTTTCAAATTAATAGGCTTCGCCTTTCACTATCATAACAAAAATGGAAATGTTTTGTGAGTAAAAACACAATTACAAAAGATATAAATCCATAGCCTACTTGCTAACTACTTGCATATGCCTGACTGTTTATTCAGCAGTGTGATGCAGTGGTCAATCCACAATATGACAAGATGTCCTGGGGTTTTGACAAATCCATAGGTTGATATTACACATGTGTTTGATAAAAAAAAAAAATACACACACGTAGTAATCATAATTTCAGTAGTTATTGCAGTACAGCTTCTAAGGAGGTGTGTGACAAAGATGGCTGCAGGGAGGAACTCAGACCAGAGAGAAACACACAGACAGAGACGGTGGTGATGCTGAGCTGAGTGCAATGGCTGCACTCAGCGTTTATTAACAAAATAAAAAGGTTTACCAAACAGAACACAAAACAGGACACGGCACTACACGCCAAAATAAACAGACAGACAAAACGAACTACACAGACAAACACGGTGAGCTTCTTTTACTATTATTACTTTTAAATACCCTCCGTCTCCTAACCCGTTCTCCACTCACCGAACACCAACCCCCAGTGAGTGAAAACATGCAGCTTTTATGCAGTTGTACCGAGATTCGATTGCTAGTCAATCATTCAATTGGAATCTCGGTACAACTGCACGTGAATTAATTAAAGTGCAATTCCCCGTGCTCACATATTACTTTTTACTTGCACGTGATGTGACGTGCCATCCCCGTGCCTAAATACAAATATACAATTTACACACACGTGAAACACAGACCGCTTATATCCCGTGTACCAATGCCTATACACCAACATTTACACACAACACGTAACATATAACACACACAGGGGGGGCACTTTGCCACATATACCCCCCCTTGTGCAACGCACACATGGCCTCAACGGCCACCTCCCCCCTTAAATACCCAGCAGTCCAGGCAAAAGTCTCGGGCTGGGACGGGAGGCTTCAGTGGGCCCATGGCTGGAAATGCTGTCAGCTCCCCTGCCGGTAGTGGCACGGCTGACAGCATGCTGGTCCCGTCCTGCAGCGAAAAAGCTGCGGGGGCAGGTGGTCCCCCGACCTCCCCCTTCTTCATAGCCGGCAGCTCCCTCCTGTGGGGCTCCGGCCACAAGAACTCCTGCAGCGAAACTGCTGCTGGGGAAAGTGGTCTCCAGACCTCCTCCCCCTTCTTTGTGGCCGGCAGCTCCCCTTTCTGGGGCTCCGGCCACCGTACTCCCTGCGGAGGTACGGGCAGCAGAGGCAGCTCCAGCTCCTCTGCTCCTGGCGGTGGTGGAGGCAGAGGCAGCTCCAGCTCCTCTGCTCCTGGCGGTGGTGGAGGCAGAGGCAGCTCCAGCTCCTCTGCTCCTGGCGGTGGTGGAGGCAGAGGCAGAGGCAGCTCCTGCTCCTCTGCTCCTGGAGATGGTGGAGGCAGAGGCAGCTCCTGCTCCTCTGCTCCTTGCGGTGGTGGTGGCGGAGGCAGCGGCAGCTCCTGCTCCTCTGCTCCTTGCGGTGGTGGAGGCAGAGGCAGCTCCAGCTCCTCTGCTCCTGGCGGTGGTGGAGGCAGAGGCAGCTCCAGCTCCTCTGCTCCTGGCGGTGGTGGAGGCAGAGGCAGCTCCTGCTCCTCTGCTCCTTGCGGTGGTGGTGGCGGAGGCAGCGGCAGCTCCTGCTCCTCTGCTCCTTGCGGTGGTGGTGGCGGAGGCAGAGGCAGCTCCTGCTCCTCTCCCTCGGGTGGTGGTGGAGGCGCTGCCGGCTCCTCCGACAGCGGGGGTAGAGCTGGTGGCGGGCGTCTCCGCTGGGCTCCCTTCAGCAGCAAAAACAGCGGCTGCTGTGGAGCCTGAGCTTCACGCCCTCGTCCCTCCCAAAAAAAAATAGGGGTTTGGGCCTTCAGCTCCTCCCCTCCGGACACAGGACGCACCGACTCCTCCCTCTCGGGCCGTGGACGCACCGACTCCTCCCTCTCGGGCCGTGGACGCACCGACTCCTCCCTCTCGGGCCGTGGACGCACCGACTCCTCCCTTTTGGGACGTGGACGCACCGACTCCTCCCTCTTGGGACGTGGACGCACCGACTCCTCCCTCTTGGGACGTGGACGCACCGACTCCTCCCTCTTGGGACGTGGACGTTCGGGCTCCTCCCACTCGGGCTGTGGACATTCGGGCTCCCCCCACTTAGGCGCAGGACGTTCGGGCTCCTCCCACTCAGGCGCAGGACGTTCGGGCTCCTCCCACTCAGGCGCAGGACGTTCGGGCTCCTCCCACTCAGGCGCAGGACGTTCAGGCTCCTCCCACTCAGGCGCAGGACGTTCGGGCTCCTCCTCCCCTGGCTCCTGCTCTGGGCAGTCCTCGTCCTCATGCCCATATGCAATGCACATGGTGCACCACCTTGGCTCCCTCTGCTTCCTCCTCATTTTTCCCCCTCTCTGCCTCCTTCTGCTCACCTTCCTCCTTTGGGCTGGTTCCTCCTCCTCTTCCTGGAAGGGGCAGACAGCCACCGTGTGCCCATACACCCCGCAGGCAAGGCACCAACCTTGGTCCTCCAACCTGCCGAGGAGATCCTCCAGCTCACTGCAGCCGTCTCTCCAGTTCCAGCCTTCCATTTTTTTTTTTTTTTTTTTTTTTTATTTACTTTTCCACAAAAAAAAAAAACTGCGGTTCCCGCTCTGGCCTGAGCCCTGGAGGCGCTGTTATCCCACTTCTGACACCACGTGTGACAAAGATGGCTGCAGGGAGGAACTCAGACCAGAGAGAAACACACAGACAGAGACGGTGGTGATGCTGAGCTGAGTGCAATGGCTGCACTCAGCGTTTATTAACAAAATAAAAAGGTTTACCAAACAGAACACAAAACAGGACACGGCACTACACGCCAAAATAAACAGACAGACAAAACGAACTACACAGACAAACACGGTGAGCTTCTTTTACTATTATTACTTTTAAATACCCTCCGTCTCCTAACCCGTTCTCCACTCACCGAACACCAACCCCCAGTGAGTGAAAACATGCAGCTTTTATGCAGTTGTACCGAGATTCGATTGCTAGTCAATCATTCAATTGGAATCTCGGTACAACTGCACGTGAATTAATTAAAGTGCAATTCCCCGTGCTCACATATTACTTTTTACTTGCACGTGATGTGACGTGCCATCCCCGTGCCTAAATACAAATATACAATTTACACACACGTGAAACACAGACCGCTTATATCCCGTGTACCAATGCCTATACACCAACATTTACACACAACACGTAACATATAACACACACAGGGGGGGCACTTTGCCACAAGGTGTTTTCTCCATTTGTAGTTATTGTTACATAAACCATGTGTGTTTGAGACAATGATGCTAACTTGTAAAAATGCCAATTTTTATGTCATGTCAAATTGTTATAACTGATAACGTTCCTATAATTTTAAACTGAATTTCACGGTCTTTTCAACAACAACAACAAAAAAAAATTAGAGATATACGTCATTGACGTAAAGAGTTGAGTATCTGTAATCCCTATTGGTTGAGCTGTAATAACCATATTGTAGTTCTTGTATTGCTGTTCTCTCAAGTCTTCCCATTTGAAGTGAGATGAATTTTAAGCTTGAAAAGAGCTTTGTTAATTGTAATAATTTTCAGTTTGCTAAAGGATAAACATTTCACATTATTATCTTCAGCAAATGAGCAAGTCCTTAGTGTAGAAAATTGAAGTGCTTTAGATTTTCAAAGGAGATAGCTCAGTTGATGAATGTTGCTCTCTGTGTCCAGGTAAAAAGGGTTATCTAAACTCTAAATCAAGTATTTTTGGCTTCTCTTACATGCCAAGTAAGATTAATTTCAAGGTGAAAAGCAAACCGAATGATTGATTTCTCTTCCTCACTATGATCACCATGTTAAAGGCATTGTCACAGGGGGTTGTAATAGGTGTGGGTATTCACTGTATTGAAGAGCCGGACACAGAAGGTTTTCTTTGAAACGCCGCTCAGGCACGCTGATTTATTATTACACAATTATGGCAGGTGCTATTGCATGATGCCGCCACTAGGGTACCTCAAGCAACCCAGGTGTGTAGCGCAGCATCTTTTTAATTGGTCAGACGCTCCTTAGGGCCCGCCCCTCAGCCAATCAGGGATTCAAGGTCAATTAACCCCGGCCGAGTCCACTGTTGAAGTAAAGGTATTGACAATGTCGACCCAGGGGACTTTTTCGACCTGAAAAAAGAAAGGACCAGGGGTCACAAATGGAGATTAGATAAAGGGGCATTCAGAACAGAAAATAGGAGGCACTTTTTTACACAGAGTATTGTGAGGGTCTGGAACCAACTCCCCGGTAATGTTGTTGAAGCTGACACCCTGGGATCCTTCAAGAAGCTGCTTGATGAGATTCTGGGATCAATAAGCTAGTAACAACCAAACGAGCAAGATGGACCGAATGGCCTCCTCTCGTTTGTAAACTTTCTTATGTTCTTATGTTCTTATGTGCAGTGGCTCGCATGTGCCAAGAAGCCAGTGACAAGCCTGTCCCATGTCACATACCAACCCCCTCAGAATGGTACCACCGATCCATTCAAATTTCTACAACCCTATGCCTTCCTGAGAGAAAAAATCTGCATTTTGATGCAGTTTCCCTGCTCGGTACTCTGAAGGCGTAGGGCTGCAGAGCCAAGCACCACCATGTGATACGGACATTGGAATCTTTAATTTGGTGGAGCCACTTTAAGAGGGCATGGTCAGTGACAAGGGTAAAGCGCCAACCCAGGAGGTAGTACCGGAGTGCCTCCACTGCCCATTTTATTGCAAGGCACTCTTTCTCGATAGTACTGTACTTTTTCTCTCGGGAGAGGAGCATGTTGCTGATATACAGGACCGGGTGCTCCTTCCCCGCTACTTCCTGGGTCAACACTGCCCCCAGATCTCAGATGTATTCGTCTGCAGAAGAAACCCCCTGCTGAAATCTGGACTGCGTACCCCTAACCCTAACCCTAACCCCCTGCTGAAATTTGAACTGCGCAACACTGTCTTGTTGCACAGCCTTCCCTTCAAAGTTAGTCAGGCCCTCTGGCACGGCTCCGTCCACTGGACTGTATCTGTGGCATCCTTCCGGGTGAGGTCCATCAAGTGGGCGGCTATCAAGGCGAAACTCAGAATAAACTTCTGGTAATAGCCAGCCAAGCCCAAGAAGGAGTGCACATGGGTTTTAGTCCTGGGGATCGGACAATGAGCCAAAGCCTGGACCTTTGCAATCAGCAATCTGATTTGTCCGTTCCCCAGTCGGTACCCCAAATACTCCGACTCACACTTCCCAATTGCACACTTCTTCGGGTTAGCAGTGAGCCCTGCCTCCCGCGGAGTGAAATAAAGCAGAGCAAACCATGTGACCGTACCAGCAATGGTAAGGCCCCGGGCACATACACAAACACTTTTCAAAACAAAGCTATAAAATAAAAGATGGCCAATACAGGGGCCGAGCACTACCTCCACTATAAGGAGAGTGCCGCTTCACGCGCTACACACCTCTAACTATACTGTATGATCCCTGATCCCCCGGAACTGACCCTTCTCTATGGCATGGATGAGTGCTGGTTTCACACATGGTGACTCGGGTAGCAATATTTTCTTTACTTCGTTTGGCTTGCTCTCCTGAGCATTTTAAGGGCTGTCTCTTTCAGTGCTGTTTAGAGGGCTGTGCATTTCATTTTCGACCATAACCTCAAGCAAACCCAGGTGTGTAGAGCAGCCTCTTTTTGTTTGGTCGGACACTCCTCAGGGCCCGCCCCTCAGGGATTCATGGTCAGCCAACCCTGGCCGAGCCTCCGTTCAAGCAAATGACTGACAGCGTGGTTCCCTTGGAATGTCCGAGCTGCTCCTGCAGAGGTTCACATACGCCGAGAAGCCAGTGACAAGCCTGCCCCTGTCAAAGGCATTTACAGTGGCTCTCAAAAGTATTCACCCCCCTTGGACTTTTCCACATTTTATTGTGTTACAACATGGATTCAAAATGGATTTAATTAGGAGTTTTTGCCACTGATCAACACAAAAAAAGTCCATAATGTCAAAGTGAAAAATAAAATCTATAAATTGTTCTAAATTAATTACAAATATAAAACAGAATATAATTGATTGCATAAGTATTCCCCCCCTTTGCTATGACACACCTAAATAAGCTCTGGTGCAATCAATTGTCTTTAGAAGTCACATAATTAGTTGAATGGAGTCCACCTGTGTGCAATTAAGGTGTTTCACATGATTTCAGGTTAAATACACCTGTCTCTGGGAGGTCCCACCGTTGGTTAGTACATTTCCTAATAAAAACTACATCATGAAGACGAAGGAACATTCAAAGCAAATCCGGAATAAGGTTCTTCAAAAGCACCAATCAGGCGTAGGATATAAGAACATTTCCAAGGCATCGAATATCCCCTGGAGCACAGTAAAGTCCATTATTAAGAAATGGAGCGAATATGGCACAACTGTGAATCTGTCTAGAACAGGCCGTCCTCAAAAACTGAGTATCCGGGCGAGAAGGGCACTAGTCAGGGAGGCCACCAAGAGGCCTATGGCAACTCTAAAGGAGTTACAGTCTTCCACGGCTGAGCTGGGAGACACTGTGCATACGGCAACAATAGCCCAGGTGCTTCACAAAACTGGCCTTTATGGGAGAGTGGCAAAAAGAAAGCCATTGTTGAAAAAAACTCACATCAAATCTCGGCTAGAGTTTGCCAGAAGGCATGTGGGAGACTCTGAGACCAAGTGGAAGAAGATTCTATGGTCTGATGAGACCAAAATAGAGCTTTTTGGCCTCAACGCTAAGCGCTAAGAACACCATCCCTACCGTGAAGCATGGTGGTGGCAGCATCATGCTATGGGGATGCTTCTCTGCGTCATGGCCTGGAAAGCTCGTGAAGATAGAGGGCAAAATGGATGCAGCAAAGTACAGAGAAATCCTGGAGGAAAACCTGCTGAAGTCTGCAAGAGATCTGGGACTTGGGAGAAGATTCATCTTCCAGCAAGACAATGACCCCAAACATACAGCCAAAGCCACACTGGAGTGGCTTAAAAACAGAAAGGTCAATGTCCTGGAGTGGCCCAGTCAAAGCCTGGACCTCAATCCAATTGAGAATATGTGGAAAGAGTTGAAAATTGCTGTTCACCAAAGGTTCCCATCCAACTTGACGGAGCTTGAGCAATTTTGCAAAGAAGAATGGGCAAAAATTGCAGTGTCCAGATGTGCAAAGCTGATAGAGACTTATCCAAATAGATAATAGGCTGTAATTGCTGCCAATTTATGCAATCAATTATTTTCTGTTTTGTATTTGTAATTAATTTAGAACAATTTGTAGATTTTATTTTTCACTTTGACATTATGGACTTTTTTGGTGTTGATCCGTGGCAAAAACTCCTAATCAAATCCATTTTGATTCCATGTTGTAACACAATAAAATGTGGAAAAGTCCAAGGGGGGTGAATACTTTTGAGAGCCACTGTATTCATATTTCAGAAGTTATTTAATGTACTGTCTGCTGTAAACTGCAATAACAATAACCAAACTGTTAAATGATATGTGAAGTCATACAGCATAAACCATACAGTACTTAAGAGCTAATATATTGTGAGGCACTCTAGTTGCATTGATTTTTATAAAGGCATTTTTCACTGTACTATAATACACTGTTGCGCTACTGAAGCTATAGTGTTGCTCTTTGATAAATTATAGTTTTATTTTCTGATTAGAGTAGAAAGATTACATAAACAGGCTGTCATTGCACAAACATTTTTGGATGCACACAGAGCTGAAAACTTAGATCAGAACAGACATTATTACTCTTTGAAAAATATTATGCTTTGAGGTTACTGGCCTCGTATTCTCGATCTGCGAGTTTAATATTATCTATTATTCATTTAAAAGTAGAAAACACATACTTTTCGGAAACAGCTCAGTTTCTTCCAGGCTGCTGAAGTTGTCAGGCTATATACAACATACAAACCGTTGGATATTTCCCTATAGTATTGTGTTCTGTACAGTAGTTGTTAAGCATGAAAAAGCTAATTTGCAATATCAAAGGAACGTTAATGCTTTTGCCTAAACATACATTTTCAACCAGTACATTTTGTTTCATATTACAGTTTAAAATAATGACGTTATTGAAGTTATGTGGGAAACCCAATTTAAAATATGTACATGGTCCGTACCAGGTTATACACGAGCACACACAGCGATTGCATTATACAAGCTGAATCAAAAACCTGTTGATTTTAAAAAATAAATAAAATAACCACTACCTAACTGATATAAGGGTGCCATGCTAGGCTTTGCCTAGCACTGGTGTAGAATGCAAAAGTGCACTCCGTGAAATAGTGCATCCCTTCAGTGCCGTTGGCTTTACCACGCATGCGCAATTCATGTGACGTAAATTGGATTCACTTTTGCGTAGCTACCTATGAGAAAGGGCTCCGCAACTTACAGTATATTAATATTCACATTTAATTGTTTATTTGTCAATAAAATATGTTGGAGGGGATTTTCAAAAGGTCGTAAATGATAACTCCAGTGTTAATCAAGAAATCAGTATGTAGCATTGATTTTGGCATTTTCAAGTGGTCCTTATGCCTATTTCACTGTAAAATAATCGTGCTAATATGATTTCCGAAATTATGTTGATTTACAAAATAATGTTAATATCTTAACGAGCAGTGCTTCTTGCGACTCTTTATTTTGTTTGCGTGGGAATTTAAAATATAATCTGTGTTAATTGTCATCATTTATCAGGAGTTAATCTGCACTTGTGTTTAGAATAAACAAACGACAGTATAGGTTTGCTGGGAGTGGCAGCAGTAGCAGCAAATGTAATTTTACAGCTTGAGTGCGAGACTGAGATTGACAGACCCCGGCTGCGACGCTGACGATACAAAGAGCGTGTATTTATTTATTTATTTATTTCTTAGGAGACGCCCTTATCTAGGGCGACTTACAGTCGTAAACAAAAATACATTTCAAGAATCACAGTACAAGTATTAATACAATTAAGAGCAAGATAAAAATACAATGACTTTGGTTCTAGCAAGTACAAGTATATGACAAAATACGATTCAATAACGGAGCAAATGGATCCATGCAGACTGACTACATATTAGTGTACAGGACAAGGGTTAATTTCTTAGATTTAAAACTGGATAGGGCAGCTATTGACGACTGTCATACTCTGTGGGAGGGCCTTGAATTGCCTTTGAAAAGGGGCCGTGCCGTAACGGTGTTGGCAGCATTGTCCTTCTATGTCACTGGGTCATTTCAAAGGGTCACGAGTGACTTGATAAAGAGGGTTAATGATTATATCAGTATCCCACTTAATCAGTATCAGCTACAAAATATTAAACAGGAGTTTTATGATATTGCTAGATTTCCCAGAGTAATGGGAGCCATCGATTGCACACACGTTGCACTCAAATCACTGCAGCACCGTGCATATAGATATGTGAACAGGAAGGGGTTCCATTCACTAAACGTGCAGGTGATTTGTGATGCATCCTATAACATCTGGAACGTATGTGCAAATTTCCCTGGCTCTTGTCATGACTTACATTTTGACACAATCTGCTGTGTTTAATCATTTCAGACCCAGATGGCATATTAGTAGGTAAGTATTACCTAGATAATTGGGACTGTGTACAGCTTCCTGATACAATGTAATTGTTTCAGGCAGTTGCCATAGCAATGAGTGCAACAGCTGTGCTAGAAAGAGAGAGGAGGGAGTGTCTGTGAGTTTGCCAGAGACAGCAATGGTGACAGCAGACACACAGCACTTCAGACACCCAGTTAGGAATGGAAACTGAATTCTCCCTTATTTGTTATTGTTTCAGATTTGGAAAATAAACGTGCTTTGTCAGAAAGATTGTGTGCCTCATTCACACACAACACAACGCAACGCATTTGATCCACTTCCACTGGTGCACTTATTGATTAAGTGACATAGGGCATGGTAAAGCACAATAATACCGGGTGAGCACGGATATCATCACTTGATGTTTCTGTGGAGAAATAAGAGTGTACAGATTTTGTTCGTGGTCAAATGTTTGCACACCCTTGCCTAAAAATAAGAAAATATCAGATTCACCCAGAATATAAATTGTAGTTACATTGTTTTCTAGATATAGGTGTGCAAGCTTTTTTCCTTATCATAATATGTGTGTGTGTGTGTGTGTGTGTGTGTGTGTGTGTGTGTGTGTGTGTGTGTGTGTGTGTGTTGTTTATGTTATTACAGTCTTTTCATTGATATTTTTGTGAATCCGGTTATTAATTGAAAAGGCCGAGCGAACTTATGGCTATGACTGCATAACACCACTAGATGAGTTAGGAACATAACAGGATAAAATTGTATAAATGATATTGTGACGGGGTACTGCCCCGTCTTTATGATCATGGTTGGGACTGGCAGGGAGGGGGTTAAAATTCCTCCCTGCCAGGAAAACATGTGAGAATGTGGCTGGAGCCCTAATTGACTAATCAGCAATTATTGATTAATTGGGCTCCAGCCACAGGGAATAAAAGCCAGGGGAGAGGCCCTGGCTAAGAGAGAGTTGGAGGAGAGTTCCAGAAGAGAAGGAGTGTTTTGTTTGTACTGTGTTTTTGTAAGTTGTTGGTTCCAGTGAAGGCAACGCCCAGCCTGGAAGCTTTATTTTCTAAGTTTTGTTTTGTGTTTGTATTTCATGTTTAAAACCTTTTTGTTTGGCCCTCGTGCCTATTTATTTGATTATTTTTGTTTATTAAAAACTTTATTTTTGAACTTTCAACTGTCTCTGAGTCTCAAACCTCGGTCCATCCTGTCACATTTGGTGTCAGAAACGGGAGAGCGCCACCTGGAGGCTCAGAGCAGTAATTTTTTTTTTTTTTTTTGAAAATGGGGAAGAGCAGACAGCGGCAAAGGCAGGAGAAGCAGCAGCCGAAGAAATGTAGGCTGCTGCAACAACAGCCACCCCAGCTGGAGGACCCAGCCAGTCTTTTCCCCTGGTGCTCATGGTGCGAGATGCAGGACCATCGATGGAGATCCTGCCCAGAAGTGCTACCAGCGGACTGGTGTGGGCGCGGTGAAGTCTATGGCCACAACTGGGCAGGACGCCCCTACGCCCGGGCCCAGGAGGAGGCAGATGACGACGGGGAGTTGTTTTTAAAAAGTCTCGCGGCAGAGTTGTGCACTGGCTGTGGGGCATATGGGCACACAGTGGCCATCTGCCCCACGCAAATAGAGGGGAGAAGAAGGAGGCAGAGAGGAAGGAAGACATGGGAGGAAGAGGAGTGGTGCACCCAGTGCATGCAGTATGGGCATGAGGAGCACCACTGCCCGGAGGTGTTATCGGACACAGACCTGGAGTGGGAGGAGCCCGAACGTCCTGCGCCTGAGTGGGAGGAGCCCGAACGTCCTGCACCTGAGTGGGAGGAGCCCGAACGTCTTGCACCTGAGTGGGAGGAGCCCGAACGTCCTGCGCCCAAGAGGGGGGAGTCGGTGCGTCCAGAGCCCAAGAGGGGGGAGTCGGTGCGTCCAGAGCCCAAGAGGGGGGAGTCGGTGCGTCCAGAGCCCAAGAGGGGGAAGTCGGTGCGTCCAGAGCCCAAGAGGGGGAAGGCCCAACGTCCACGGTCCAGGTGTCCACCAGCAGAGGGAGAGTTCCTGCTGGTTTTGCCTCCATCACCGTCACCAGCAGAAGGAGCATGCCTGCTGGTTCCCCTGCTGCCGCCGTCCCAAGAGCCAGAAGGGGAGGAGCTGCCGTCCCGAGAGCCAGAAGGGGAGGAGCTGCCGTCCCGAGAGCCAGAAGGGGAGGAGCTGCCGTCCCGAGAGCCAGAAGGGGAGGAGCTGCCGTCCCGAGAGCCAGAAGGGGAGGAGCCGCTGTCCCGAGAGCCAGAAGGGGAGGAGCCGCTGTCCCGAGAGCCAGAAGGGAAGGAGCCGTCGTCCCGAGAGCCAGAAGGGAAGGAGCCGTCGTCCCGAGAGCCAGAAGGGAAGGAGCCGTCGTCCCGAGAGCCAGAAGGGGAGGAGCCGTCGTCCCGAGAGCCAGAAGGGGAGGAGTCGCCTCCCGAGGGTCCGCCAGTAGAGGGAGACGAGCTGCTGTTCCCGCCTCCGCCAGCAGAGGGAGACGAGCTGCTGTTCCCGCCTCCGCCAGCAGAGGGAGACGAGCTGCTGTTCCCGCCTCCGCCAGCAGAGGGAGACGAGTTGCTGTTCCCGCCTCCGCCAGCAGAGGGAGACGAGTTGCTGTTCCCGCCTCCGCCAGCAGAGGGAGACGAGTTGCCGTTTCCGCCTCCGCCACTAGAGGGAGAGGAGCTGCTGTTTCCCCCTCCGCCAGCAGAGGGAGAGGAGCTGCTGTTCCCGCCTCCGCCAGCAGAGGGAGAGGAGCTGCTGTTCCCGCCTCCGCCAGCAGAGGGAGACGAGTTGCTGTTCCCGCCTCCGCCAGCAGAGGGAGACGAGTTGCTGTTCCCGCCTCCGCCAGCAGAGGGAGACGAGTTGCCGTTCCCGCCTCCGCCAGCAGAGGGAGACGAGTTGCCGTTCCCGCCTCCGCCAGCAGAGGGAGACGAGTTGCCGTTCCCGCCTCCGCCAGCAGAGGGAGACGAGTTGCTGTTCCCGCCTCCGCCAGCAGAGGGAGACGAGTTGCCGTTCCCGCCTCCGCCAGCAGAGGGAGACGAGTTGCCGTTCCCGCCTCCGCCAGCAGAGGGAGACGAGCCGCCGTTCCCGTCTCCGCCAGCAGAGGGAGCCGGGCCGCCGTTCCCGCCTCCGCCAGCAGAGGGAGCCGGGCCGCCGTTCCCGCCTCCGCCAGCAGAGGGAGCCGGGCCGCCGTTCCCGCCTCCGCCAGCAGAGGGAGCCGGGCCGCCGTTCCCGCCTCCGCCAGCAGAGGGAGCCGGGCCGCCGTTCCCGTCTCCGCCAGCAGAGGGAGCCGGGCCGCCGTTCCCATCTCCGCCAGCAGAGGGAGCCGGGCCGCCGTTCCCGTCTCCGCCTCCCGAGGGTCCGCTGCTGCTGCCGTCGCCTCCCGAGGGTCCGCTGCTGCTGCCGTCGCCTCCCGAGGGTCCGCTGCTGCTGCCGTCGCCTCCCGAGGGTCCGCTGCTGCTGCCGTCGCCTTCCGAGGGTCCGCTGCTGCTGCCGTTGCTTGGGGTCTTCGGGGATCCTGCGTCGCCTGGGGTCGCTACACTGTGGTCGGAGCCCCACGGAGGGGAGTTGCTGACCATGAAGAGGGAGAGGGAGGTCAGGAGACCAGCTCCCCCAGCTGCACTTTCGCGGCAAGATGGTGTGTGGCCGGAGCCCCGGAAGAGGGAGCTGCCGGCCACGAAGAATTGGGTGGTGCCGGACGTCCCACCATGGCCACCCCCATGGACACTGTGCTTCCCCCTCTTCCGGGACTGAGATTGAGGGGGGAGGTGGCCATTTAGGCCATGTTGTGCTTGGCACAAGGGGGGGGATATGTGACGGGGTACTGCCCCGTCTTTATGATCATGGTTGGGACTGGCAGGGAGGGGGTTAAAATTCCTCCCTGCCAGGAAAACATGTGAGAATGTGGCTGGAGCCCTAATTGACTAATCAGCAATTATTGATTAATTGGGCTCCAGCCACAGGGAATAAAAGCCAGGGGAGAGGCCCTGGCTAAGAGAGAGTTGGAGGAGAGTTCCAGAAGAGAAGGAGTGTTTTGTTTGTACTGTGTTTTTGTAAGTTGTTGGTTCCAGTGAAGGCAACGCCCAGCCTGGAAGCTTTATTTTGTAAGTTTTGTTTTGTGTTTGTATTTCATGTTTAAAACCTTTTTGTTTGGCCCTCGTGCCTATTTATTTGATTATTTTTGTTTATTAAAAACTTTATTTTTGAACTTTCAACTGTCTCTGAGTCTCAAACCTCGGTCCATCCTGTCACAGATATAGATTCAGTAAATTATATACAGTGACTGTGACAGCTATCTGCGAAGGAACTTAAAATGATGCACAGTAGTACACTGACATTTTCAATGAGGGATCTCTGTATCTACCAACGGTCATCTGTGTAAGCTGGGTAGTGATGGTGGAGCCCCAGCTAAAGGGGTGCAAAATCAATGCAGGTTCAAGTAGTCATAGCATTTAAAATACTGCTCTACCAGCAATTGTAAGGACATTCAATATCAACTCACAGAACAGCACCTCACAGTATATATTGGCTAATTTTAAAGATGTAAAAAGATAGCAGTATGCGTTGTCTTCTCAATCTGTAATGATATGCGAAAAAATAACCACACGGAAATTAAGTGGTCCAAATATTTGACTTTGTAACTGTAATAGTTTAACTACAACTAATCAATTACTTTTCTAACTAAAGGCAAAAAATATTAATAATTTATGCACAGTGACATAACGTTAAAATAAACCTTTCTCACATAATTTGTACAAAATAATATTGAGACAGTGCAAGAAAAGATTTTTTGAATAAACAAGCCATTCAGGCAGATATTAAATTGATTTAAAAACATTCTTATTCAATTGAAAATTAGGCGAAAAATCTGCAGGTAAATGTCTCTTTGATCCTCTCAGGACAGAATGAGCATTAGGTTTTAATATTTTTTTAAATAGTATGACATACAAGGATACATTACCATGGTATGTGTGGGGATTTATTTTTTTAATAATGGGGGGGGGTGGCAACAGGGCCGGCCTCCCCTGCCAAGCTCGCCAGGGGGGCCCCAAATGGCAGTTTCTGTGAGACGTAAAAAGGTTTAATTGCAGTGCAGTGACTTAGCCTGACATTAATGTAACGTTGTTGAATGAAACATTCTCTTTTTTCTTGCCAAAAGCTGCAATGCTAATATGTTGTAAAATTGTTCTGCCTCAAAAAAAATGTTATAGCAACAGCCTCTCCCAAGTTATTGCAATAAGATGCATTTCTTGAAATTCAAAATTAATGGTAGCAGCTGTTGTGTACGTTGTGTTACAAAAAGGTATGTTTTACCAATAATTATGTTCAAGTGTTTATGATGTGTTTTGGGAACTGGTCAGTGAAAGTGCTTAGCTTATAAGATCTATCACGTCACAACAACTAAACAAATAGCAAAATAATAGCCAGGGCCGGCGTGAGCACCAGGGCAACCTGGGTAAGCACCCGGGGCCCCGACGCCAGAGGGGCCCCTCACATGCATACAGAAATAAAATTGGAAATATAAGTAAATGTACTATTTCTGTGCCTGCTATCCTACTCAAGCAGCCTTTAGGACTAGAAATGTTTCATTTTCACTCAACTAAACTAAACTATATGCATGCAGTGCAGTGCAACTTTTCATATCTCCCCCCTTTTTTCCTCTTTTTCCTGCTTCCCTCCTGTTCCCTTAGTCCCATCTTTTCTCACTCTCTATTGGCTTCCGTCCTCCCCAGGGCTTTGTAAAGCCAAAAGCTATTTGCTGATCTCGACATACATTATACAAATGTGCCAATTAAAGATTAATTTGACAAGCTGTGACAGGGTGCCTGACCCCTGTGCGTATTTTTGTGTTATATGTTGCGTGTGGTGTGTTAATGTTGGTGTATATGTGTACAGAGGAAGCAGGGAAGTGAACCCTGAGATCCGGCCACGGGACCTCGCATAGAGGATAAGGAGTGGTGCGCCAACTGCTGTCGCTTTAGGCATGAGGAAGAAAGCTGCCCGGAGGTCAACAGGGACACAGACGAGGAAGGGGATGAGCCCGAATCCCGTTGTGTCCAGCGCCAAGTGGGTAGGCCAGAGCGTCCAAAGGCCAAGAAAGGGAAGCCCAAAAGTGGCCACTGGGATAGCTCTTTCTGCGATGTCGAGGCCATGAGTTGGTGCCCTTCCTGCGGGGAGAGGGCCACTCCGTCATCAACTCCCCCCACCCCGTAGGAGGGGTGACCAGAGGGCAGCTGGGAAGCCTACCTCGGTGCTCTCGAGGCCTTGAACTTGTGCCCTGCCTGGGAGGAGTGGGGCCACTTTGCAATCAAAGGAAAAGGAAAAGGAAGAGAAAGAGCCACACCAGTTCCCAGCAGCCAAGGGAGAGCTGCACCACTTCCCAGCAGCAAAGGGAGAGCTGCACCAGTTCCCAGCAACCAAGGGAGAGCCGCACCGGTTCCCAGTGACAGAGGGTGAGCCGCACCAGTTCCCAGCGACAGAGGGAGAGCCACATCAGTTCCCGGCAGCCGAGGGAGAGCAGCACCAGTTCCCAGCAACAGAGAGAGAGCCGCACCAATCTCTAGGGTTAGAGGGAGACAACCTGCTGCTCCCACCTCCACCACTAGGGGGAGACTACATGCTGCTTCCACTTCCGCCACCAGGGAAAGATTGTGTGCTGCTCCCTTCTCCACCACTAGGATACTACCTGCAGCTCTCACCTCCACCACCATTGGAGGACTACCTGCAGCTCCCACCTACACCGCAAGAGGGAGACTACCTTCAGCTCCCACCTCCACCACACGAGGAAGGACCAGGACGTGATGGGAGCACAGAGGAAAACAGCCCTGCCGCAGCAGCTGCGAAGAGAGCCAGCACCGCCGCAGCCACTGCCAGAGTGGCCAACCCCAGCACCACGACTGGTCCTAACTCCATCACCAGGGGGAGAAGTGGAGCTCCCGCTGCCGCCTTCTGGGCTTCACCTTGCCCTGTCCCGCACCGCCTGGGGTTGTCTGTCCCGCACCGCCTGGGGTTACCCGTGCACTATTGCCGGGAGATGCCTGCCCTGGAGTTTGTTTGCTGCTAGGATTCAATAAAATTAAACCATGAGAATAATTGCCATTACACATTCCCCCAACTCCCTGTGAAAGGTTCAACACGATCTTACTCATCTTCAGACCCTTTCACACTGGCATGCTCTACCCGGGTCAGAACCTACCTGCGGGTTGGGTACACGATTTCACACTGCTTTTGATAAAGCAGGGTTGACCTGGGTGAGATACACAAGTGCACAATGCACGTATCAATGCCCCAGAAGTAGCTTGTTACAGATGCTTCCATCCAAGCTTCTCTGGATTGAACCATCATCCCAAATGTTGATTAGAGCAAATGTTTCTACATCCCTGCTGCAATCTGGCTCATGCTGTGTCTCAAGCAACATAAATATATGAATAAACAGAATACACAGAAATGTTCCTTGCGGAAGTGAAACCCTCACGCAGGCGTGGCTGTTTGTTAATGCATCAGCTGACCTCCGAGGATTTGCTGGGGTTGGAGGAGCCAGCCTTGGCACTGTCAGCACGTTCGCTGACAGCATTGCTGTCTTTCCGCTGCCAGGGGTGCCACAGGAGGAGGAACTAGGTTAAAACCTATTTACAAACTTCCACGACCAATCCTCGTCTGAGTGATCAGCTTGTAATGACAACTGAAAAATCATTGGTAAAAAAAATTGCTTTTGATGTCCTGGTTGATATCATTCCAAAAATGAAGCCTAGACGATATCCGCCACTTCATTAGGTTTATTATTATGGAGAGGGGCCCCTAAATGCATTCTTTGCCCCCCCAGCCTTTTGTGAAGTGATGCCCCTGTGCAGATGGGGTCCACACCCAGGTAGAATTTAGCCAAAGTGACTTTCGACAGATGTAACCAGTGTACGATTCTGAAATGTATTAGCCCATGTCGGGCGCAAATTGATGAGGAGTGTATTCTACCAAGAAGAGATCCACACATCTGGGAGCTCAAGGCCTATATCCGGCTCCCATGCATTTTTTATTGATGATAGGACGGGCAATGCAAAGACAGGATAATGCCATACATTTTTTATGATTCCTCTACAATGTTTAGTTGTGGTAATATGTAGACTTTATGTACAAGTGGCATTGTCAAAGCCTGTGTACTGCAGTTTACTAATAGGTTGTGTCTGTAACAACCAGTTGTGTTTGTAATTGAAAAGCAGAGTAAGTCATCTCAAGAGCAAAGCAACACTCCAACGTGAACTCTAAACATTTCAAAGCTGTTTTTTCTTATATAGATATTGGGGAAAAAAATAATTTTGGTTGATGGCTGTTTTCTGGGGAAAACATTCACCTCCTTAATGTTGTTTAGACCTACAGTGACAATAAGCATAAGTTCTGTTAAAGTTTGCAATTTAGATTTTTTAGATTTTTTTGTTTTGTTTGTTTTACAAAATCGATGTGTAATATTATGATATGGCTTCATTTTGTAATCTGAACCATTGCTACCCCAAGCTATTACAGTTACAAATGGGAAAAGTAAAGGGGATCGGGTAGAAATGAATTGAACAGCTACATAATGTCTTCATCCCAAAAGTTTCATGTTTCTTATTTTAGTTAACACTAAAATGAGCACTTACTATATGGCCTAACACTTGAAGGAGCAGCTGCATTGTGGAACATTGTGGTATAATTACTCTGAGTAGCATAAGTGTTTAGTACAACATTTCTAAGCAAGTACTATATAATTTTTTCCTGCACAGAAGGTGAAATAGTATGTGACTCAGCTAACAAATATTTTTATATAAATTTATAAGCTTGAATTTGTAATTACTTTCTCTCACTGCAGTAATTTCCAACAACAGCTCAGGAGAATTGAAGACCAGTGGGCGTCCTCCGATCCCATGACCTACCAGCCTCTGGAGGACATAGGTCAGTCCTGCAGGTGTCCGCTTAAGCTCAACAGTTGCCTGTCCAGTGGAGTCCACTGTAGCATGATGAAGAGAAATAGTCCCTGACGGTCTTGCCTCCCAAACAAGCAGGAGTGCCAGAGACAGTGCAATGCTCCCTCTGGATTCTCCATCAAAGACTCTCCTGACTGCGCACTCTGATTGTATGACGTGGCTGTGCTTTTGAGGACCCTACTTGAGGACCCCACAAGCACCATTTAAGATGTCTGTTCAAACACTTTAAAAATCTGTGGAAAGGTAAAGCCCTTTCTGAAAGTAATACAATGCATTCTACGCCTCCACTTAAAGGCATTCTAGGTCCTAGCCCCCCCCCCCCCCCCCCCCCCCCCATATTTCTGCTGCATTACGATGAAAATATATGAAACTGAATCATGCGAAAAATAGCAGATGAAATACAATACATGGCCTGTTTATTTCCTGAAATATATTATTATGCATCAATTTTGACCTTAATGTACTGTAGAATCAGTTTGTAACTACAGTAATTAGATTATTTCTATTTTAAGAGCCACTTTTTTAATTTATTAACTGTGAACAAGATCAGTTCCAACAGTAATTTCTGTCCTATTTGGTTAGGCTTTTTTTTTTGTTTTACATAATTTCTTTCTTTAATTTTATGGTACATTTTCTCATTTGTGAGTCATTGCCCAATGCTGCTTGTTATTTTAATCTCCCATGCAGTCCATTTAAATATTCCGATGGTAGTAGCTGATGTGTAATTCTATGATTGGTAGGAAAGAACAACATGAATATTAGAAAAAGGAGAGCATGTAGTTAAATGCACAGAAGGAAGATTTCATGCTTGAGCAGAAATTTTAAATTACTATTTTATAAAGGTTTATGAAGGCTTATACTGCTTTCAGGCATACCTATTTCTTTATTTTTATTTATTTATTTGCATTTTGGTGCAAATCCTGTCTCCCATCCTTATTTTAGATTAGCAGCACTCTCCCTGCTACTTTCCAAAAGCTTTTGCTTTCCTTTTTAAAGAAACATAATAATTATTATGTTAAATTCTGACTTAAGGATATGTAGGCAATACCACATGAGAAAGAGCACAGTTGTACTGAGACAAACAATGCCTTGGGTGCATTGTAAGGCCTGCTGCGCAGTCAAGTACAAATTTTTGTGTCTTGCACTTAAATTTTCTGCTGGACAATGCACAGCTTGACAACACAACTATAGAACCAAATTTATAAACAGATCATAAATACTGGCTTTGTTCTGTTATTCCAGTCTTACCTGCATTAGCAGAACATTTTCATTTTAAAATGTCAGTTTACATGCATTTTAACTATGCCCTAATATTTTTGGAGCCCAGTAAATATGCATGGTAGTTTTCACCTTTGAAGGCTCACAAGGTAAATATCAATGCCCCACAGTGACCTGTAAATATTAAAGGCAATGAAATTTTGTATTTGTAGTATTATTATTTAAAGATACTGTCTTTCTTTGAACGTTGTTTTGTTATTAATTATTTTACAGCATGTATGAGGTTGTATCTCCAAATTAATTAAACAATTGTCAATTTGGAGACGGTCACATATATAAAGAGCGAATCAGCCAAACATCAGAGTAATGTGTTCAGAGTGGAGAACAGGAGAGAGACGTGAGTGAAACAGAAACTAAAGATAAAACAATTGCTACTCATGCTGGATTTGGACCAGCACGATTCTTGTTGGTTCAGTATTTGTTTGCTGTATTGTCTGTTTGTTTTGGCCATTGTTCCTTTTTGTTTTGGAAACTGTTTTCATTTTGTAGCATTCCTGTCACCAAAGCCTTTGTCGAGAGACTGTTTTCACTAATGACAGTTGTATGGACTGATCAGCGGAACCAGAGCAGTGCGGACCAGTGTGGAGGACTAGGCTGGAACGTCCGACCTCTAAGTTTGGGAAGTGAGGAGAGGATGGAAGTGGCGCAGAGTAGTGGAGGAGAGGATGGTGGAAAATGAAAAAAAAGACAGAGAATAGGGTGCATTGCAGGGTTTAAACAGGGTGATTAATTGATCATTTTGGCAGGGTGGAGCCCAAGCTGCTGCCCCCCTCCCGAATCACACGTAAAAGTTACAGTATTATCATTATTATTTATTACTTTCTAATCACAAAGCATTAACTCTGTAATTACATTAAAAAAGGCCAAAAAACGTGAATTAAATAACTCACAAGCTAATGCGTTGTGGGCCCAATATCTTAACAGTGTGTGAAACATGTTCTTAGTTATTTTAAGATATTATTCTGTGTTATATCTTTTATTTTCCTTCAGCCACTTGCATCTCATGCTTGGATTAGCTAACTATTGTAAAGCACAAGATTCTAGTTTTAGAATCTTAGCCCATCAGCCATGAAAATGGGTGGCAAAACTAGACTATGGAAAATTAAACCTTTATTTGTATTAGTGTGGTTATGGTTTTATGCTAAAATATCTACAATAGAGAATGACTGCCAACCAGCCAACACACTTCTTGGAACGTATTAAATGAATCTATTTAATTTGCATATTTTATGGTCGGGCCACCCATCATGTTCATGTGAAGTTGTGACAGCACTGGCCATGATTCAGAGCATGACATTAATGTAGAATAACATTAAAAAAAAAAAAAAAAAAAGCAACCGTTTGCTAAGGTCTTCACTTCCTGTGTATTGAACCATTTACATTTATTTGGGTCTTTCAAATGCCTGTTTTGAGCTTAGTAGGGGTGTGCCAATTATCACATTTGTATTAAATGGATTTTTAATTAAATATAAAGAAACCTAATAATTGTAATATGTGATTATTATTGCCTTATTTAAACAATGTGCTTATTTTCAATAAATGTACTTTTGAAGAGCAACAATTATGCACTTCTGAGTAATTTAAAAAACTTGTCATCACCTATCCTATAACCCTCTTATATTTTACATGAGTTATTATACATATTTCCTTTATTTAAAAATATTCTTTGGAGTGTGAGGAGATTGGAATTGTTATGACTCCTGTTACATTTAAGAATGTAGCATCAGGGTATGTTGGTTTATTCAAATCATCCCTCCAAGAATTATCCAAAATGGCAGTCAATTCTGTAGTGGTAGATTACACCACTTATGTAGCCACACCCCTGGGGAGGGACTTCCCCGGGTTAAGTAGGCTGCTACAAGAAAATAAAGGTACTGGGAGTTACATAGAGCATGAATGCTGCGTTTACACTGCCAACTCGGACCTAAGCTGACTCAGGTCCGACTGATCACAGAGATTCTTATCAATGTTTACAATGCGGTTGTGCCCTGAGGCGACTTAGGTCCGAATGCGTGCGCATACCATCTAAATTACAATACGTGCTCAGTGACGTCATAACGACCACTGAGTTTTCCCCTCCCCAAACCACAAAGACGGAAGAGGCGAGTGGTATTACAAACGAACAATACAGTCGTGTTCATGTTGCGGGGACTCATCTTAAAAAATATATACTTATCTTGCAGTCTACGAGAAAAATGGTGGTTCGTTTAGACAGTGTTTGAGTAAGATAAGTAAATTTGCTGTTTGTTACTGTAATAATAAAGACCCTTTTGTTTTCAAAAGAACTCTATTCTGTTCACAAATATTATCTCACCTTGTATATATACATAATTGTATGATGCATAAGTCCTTTATTTTTAGTCAAATAGGCTAAGCAGCCACAGGAATACCGGAGAAAGAACATTTACTGTATAAAATTGCAGTTAACAAATTTTATTTTTTCAAATTAGCCTTGTTACAAATACTACTACTGCAAATTAATAAATAATAATAATAATAATAATAATAATAATAATAATAATAATAATAATAATAATAATTTGTTATATAAGTACACTATCTAAATTGTCTGTAATCAAAATATGTTATTCCTTTTTTAAAAACGAAATGCCAGGGACTGCAAATAATTAAAACATTATTTAAAACTTAGAACATAACATGTAAAATGCAATTGTGTAACAGATCAACTATAATCAAAAAGTGCAGAGAGGGAGTTGCACAGATCTCTCTTTTCTGCAGTGCTTGAGAGACAACTTTCACAGACAGTGCCAGGTGTGAGGTGAGGCTGGCACTGGGGCAGGTGTACGTTCATTGTTCTGGGTAAATTCCTGCGAGGGGTAGAGGTTGGGAGTGAATGGTCCTGGTTGCGGCCATGATGGGGGTTGCACAGACCTTGGTTCACCAGACCTGCCGCTATTTCTCGGTATATGTATTTATTTTGTGTTTCCGCTTAGTGCACTCTGGATTTGAGTTTTGCCCCACAATGCTATGACAGCTCTGCATTCTTGCTCTCCCCAGTTCACTCCATGGTTGTCAGAAACAAACAAACAAACTTGTAAATATATTTATATATATATATATATTCCATGTTTTTAAGCTAATCATGGGTACAATCAAAATATTTATTTAAATAACAATAAAAACAAACAACAAAAAGACTGTTAAAGCGTGTTTGAAAATAAACCAATAACTACGTTTTTTAACAATAAATAACTGGGAAAAACACAATCTAGGTTAGTTTTTGTATAAAATTATTTTTGATATCATTTTTTTTTAAAGAATAATTATCACTGATTGTGACAGAGATCGAATGATTCTTGGTGTTAGATCTCCCTCTCGACCTGTGAGGGCGCGGTGCGAGAGGAACAGAGTACCCTTAATTAAATGGCAGGACAATTTATTTCATAGGGTAGGTGGAAGTCGGTCATTTAGGAAGGGGGCGGAGCTATGGCACCCAAGCTCATTGATCCGGACGGTAAGCGGCGTGGCATCCGAGGACTGGAGGAGCGGATGCGCTCGTTAACCTCGGGGTCATGGGCGAGGGTATAAATAGGGGGCATGGCTTGAGTGATCTGTTCCTTTGCATATGGTTAAGTTAAATAACCGAGAAGGAGCCCGTGCTGTGAATAAACCGTGAGTGTTTTCGTGTCTGTGTATTAACACTGTGTGTCTTGTGTGTTATTAGTCACTGAAGATTACTGAGCACGATCCGGAGCTGCAGCCGCAGGCCAGCGAAAAACCCGGACTTCACCATTCACCTTTTCCACTACCGGAACTGTCTTTGTTTTCACTACTAGCACTAGAATCACGCACTGTCTAATTGTGTCTGTGTTTTATGTTTTGTGTGGGTGACGGAACGGGACTTTGGGTTACGGGTCAAACCCGTGGGATTACAAACCGAAGTGATACACGCCGCTGTATCACTTCCAACACTGTTATTATTTGCAGGTTTGCCTTAAGGCTCTGGACATTTATTAAATTAAATAAACACCCTTGCACCTGTACAAACGTTGTCCGTGTGATTACTCTGCACTGCACTCACCTGCACGTCTTTACCACTTTGCCACACCGATATACTGAAAAATTATGCTTTTGTTTCTTTGACGTCCACCAGCGTCTGCACCTGTTTAACAAAGCAAAAAAGTTATCGTCAAAAGTTTACATAGCCCAATGTATGGATATTTGGGGTAAGTACACTTTTGACGACAACTTAATAATAAAACGTAGATATTTACAAATACTCACTAATACAAACAGTTAATAAGGGCAGCAGTGTGGAGTAGTGGTTAGGGCTCTGGACTCTGGACCGGAGGGTTGTGGGTTCAATCCCCAGTGGGGGACACTGCTGTTGTACCCTTGAGCAAGGTACTTAGATTGCTCCAGTAAAAACCCAACTGTATAAATGGGTAATTGTATGTAAAATAATGTGATATCGGTATAATGTATAATGTGATATCTTGTAACAATTGTAAGTCGCCCTGGATAAGGGCGTCTGCTAAGAAATAAATAATAATAATAATAATAATAATAATAATAAATTCAAATCTTCAGGATGCTTGTGTCTCAAGTCGTTCTTCTTTTTTTGTGACGCTGCAACAGCACTGCAGCTTCTTCCTGTTTCGACTCCGTGGGGGAGGAGCCGAGTGGCACTCACGTTGTGCGAGAGCCGTCCTAAAGTCGGTTGAGTTTACACTGCCTTTCGGACAGACCTAAGCTGGCACTGAGCCACGTCTTTAGTTGGCTGTTTTTAGGACATCTGAAAGTTGGCCGTGTGTGTTTACACTGTAGAAAAAAGACCTGAAATGGCCCAAAGCCGTTCTAAAAATGGCCAGTGTAAACACACCAGAAGTGGCAATGTCTTTCTTTCTCCATACTAACAAACACAACATGGTGTCAGAAGTTGCTTGAGCCAGCCTTCAAAGAAAATCAAACGGCAACAGAGTGCTTGGAAAAAAACATACAGTGTAACGTCACTTATCCGACCGTCACATAACCACCCTGATCAATTAACTGCCTCGCTAAATAAATAAATATTAAAATTAGGCTACGAGAGTAATGGTATTGGCAGCAAGTGCAGTGTCCACGATGGAAACAGAAAGAAATATATATATATATATGGCAAAACACCACTAGATTAACTACTTCAGCCTTTTTTATGTTCTACTCAATTAATACTGTTCTACAAAAAGGTGGAAGTGTAACAGGGTTATTTGGTTTTATTTTCTTTTTTCACTAAATAGTTTGTTCTGCTTAAAGTGTATCTCGCATGTCAAACACACCAATACATTTCTGTATAGATTTCATCAGTAGAAATAAAATAGTTTTTATGCAGTTAAAAAATATTAATAAACAACAAAGATATGATGGATTTTGTGTGGTGTATGGCCACACTCACTAAAAAATCCTGCTGGCCGGCATAAATCAGGAAGTTACGTACAAAAAGGTAAACACGCATGGCGAATGCTGCTGCAAACATAGAAGATGAAGATGAAGGCCCAATTAATTTTAGGGAACAGATGCCACAACCCTACATTTTTTAACCGCCGGCGAGGCAGTGGGATCCCACTGATCAACAGAGGCAGCGACTAAATGGGGATCGACAAGAAATAGCGTTGTGGACCCTCCCAAATCTGTGGTGGATCGGCAACACTGCATGGTGAGTGTAATTTCCAAAATTGTAATGTGTTTGATTACCAATAATATACACTTCAGTATCTATACTCTGTAACTAGTTTATATTAGTTTAGCAATTGTCTGTTATGGCCTATAATACCCATTGTGGAAGGGTGGGGAATTTGGGGTTTTAAACACCACTCAGGTGCATGATTTATTTTTACCACAAGGTGGCACTGTTGCACTGTTTTTACCAGCGATGGTAGAAGTGACTGGCAGTTCACCTTTGATGCACACACAGGTGCACGAAATAATAATAATCAAAAACAGAAGGTACAAAGAAAAAGATAAAATAAAACACTATTAACAAAACTACAAAATAAATGTGCTGCACTCTGCAGTGTTTCCCCAACCGTCGCTACCCTCACGGCCCAGGTCTCCGTCCTACACTCCACCATTCCCTCTAACTCTTTTATATATATTTTTGGGGTCTGCCCAAGGGTTTTCCCCGCTACTACTACATTTCTTTTCTTGTTTTTTTCTTTTGTTGTTGTTCTCCGGCCGCTCTCGGTCTGGGAGCAGAATTTCCGCTGGCTCGTTTTTCATTCTATAGGGCAGATCTGAGGGAACAATAGAGTGTTATTTTATAGGCCCAGCAACCCCCCAAGGCCCGCCCTCCAACCACTCAGAGAGAGGGAGAGACCGCACACCCTCTCCCAACCTCTCTGTGTCATTGCCATGACTGACAGGCGAATCTTACAGGGCTGCTGCCCTCTTCCTGCAGAACCATGCATGCACCAGACAGTCAGTACAGATCTCTCCCTGTTACACCCATTTTTTTAAAATTTTGTCTGTGATCATAGGCCACAGACTGTCACAGAACAGCAGACAATTTCAAAGACGATAAATTACAAACATTACAATAATGTACAGTAGACATAAGGATTGATGAGATGGCATATATAAAGCAGATAAGGCAACTTCTGCAATGAATATGGAAATTTTTTTTTTTACTCACCATTACATCAGTGGTACACATTTTCTGATGAAATAAAGTTTGAATAGTTGTTTGTAATCCAGAAATACAAGTTTATTTTCCAATATGGTAATGCCATAAGAACTATTTACATGTTTTGTATCCTGATGATGCACACACAATAAAGTCTCTATATAATTTTAAAAGTGAGTGCCCATAGTAAACTGAAATACTGTAACTTACTTACTCGTTAGGTAAGCAAAGAAATTAAGAAACAGAGAACCCAGCAGCACGATAATTGCAATATGCACTTTTGCAACAGCCTTGACTTGAAGGCGAGTTGTATTTTTTAAATCTTATTTTCATTACAAAAAAACCCCAAAAAAACCTTGCCTTATATTTGGGCTAATACAGGTATATATATATATATATATATATATATATATATATATATATATATATATATATATATATATATATATATATATACCTCTGTGTATAATCACCCCAGATAATCACTGTCGAGAAAGTGCGTGCCACAAATGACAGAATTATTTTGGTGACTTGTACAAACCACACCCAGGAGTGAAATACGGCACTCTTTTTCCCTCGAAAGGCATGCAATCGATGCCCTGACAGGTTGGCGTTTGTGCAACCCCCGCACATGCACGTATTCACCATATTATTATTATTATTATTATTATTATTATTATTATTATTATTATCTCACAAACCTGTAGGCCAGACATGCAGGCCGAGAACTGTTTCCCTTTTGATACATCATGCGTGACGTGGTATAAAAAGGTCGTTTTTGGTAGGCGTGGTCCGTGATCCACATTAATCACATTTTAGTGGCCTATAATTATTATTTTTTTTTAAAAATAATAATGCTAATATTCTTAATAAACACTGCTGCATCCATTTTCAGTGATAAAAAAAGATTATGCCACACATCACTATTTATTAATATTTTATTAGATGTTTGTGTTTCACTTGGTTTGATTTTGTAATATTTTATAATTGAGCACTGTGTTGTTTCTTTATTGTACACGTGTGGAATGTCTATATGAATGCAGAACATAGTCTGATTGGGAGATGATTGATTGCCAAGTGAGAGCAATCTGGAAACACCAAATCAAAATGCCCCCTGCGAAACTGCAATGATCTCCTGGGTGATTTAAAAACTGTGCAGTGTTTGTGCTGGAAAAAGGCTGCTCTAACCTGTGCTTTGTCTCTCCCTGTTTATTTCAAGGTATGGAACTCGATTTTAGCTTTTGTTCGAATCAGTATTACCATGGGTTTTATGTAGAGAATTGTTTAAAGGAATTGTTTAATGAAATGATATTTACTTGTTATGAGAATAGACTGCTCTGACCTGTGTTTTGTCTCTCCCTGTTTATTTCAAGCCGTAACCCTCTGCCTCTGTGATCCCCTGAAGTGAGCAGAAGACCTGAGCTGCGTCTGGGGTTGTTGAGACGAAAAGCTGATGTGCTTGTAGAGGGCACACTTGAGAGTGTTTCTGCCTACAGTGCTACTTCAGGAGATCGATCAAGTTAGGGTACGGGTGGTTTAGAGAAAGTAGTGTGGTTTGTTATTAAATAGTTACTGCTTTAATAACGGGGAGTTGGCACAGGTTAACGATATAGGTTTTAATTATTTTTAAATCATTTTCATTGGCCATTTGTCACAAGGATGGCTGGTGGATGACGTCACGGACCAGGAAGAAGTGCAAAACAAAAGGTACTGGACTAAACTGCCATTGCAGTACTTTTATTAAATAATAACAAATAAAAGGTTTACACAAAAACACACAATAAACAATTAGGCACACGGGCCAAAGTAAAATAACTCAAACAATAATTATTTTATGACGAGTACCGTGGTTCGCTCACTCGCTAGCATTCGCTCTCATTAGTACTTCCTCTAAACTCATTTCAACAACTCCTCGTCTGAGCCAGGAGTAGGTCTTTTTTTATTGTGGCTGGAGCCTTAATTACCCATTAAATGACCTTATTAAGGCTCCAGTCACGTTCCTACGAGTTATGCAGGATGGGGATTAAACCACATTGTACAAGGCTGGTTTTTCGGACGTCTCTCGTCCGCCCACACACAAACACAATACAAACAATAATAATAATAATAATAATAATAATAATAATAATAATAATAATAATAATAATAATAATAAAAATAACAGCAACATCACCAAAATAATATACACACAATGGGTTGGGCACCCAGTGTTGCCAGATCATCAAAAAAAAACAACCTCTGTACAAGTTCGAAAAAAAACTTTGAAAAGATTTGGACCGAAATCCTCCAGATTTCTATTTTTACAACATTGATATGAAATGATGGAAAAGGGCTAATATTGAGCATTGCTATTGGTATTTTTGAATAAACAAAGTAAAATAATATACAAATGATTAAAATACTGTGATTGGCTGTAAAATTGTGCTTACTTTGGTGATTACTACTGGTGTTTGAGAAGAATAGACACATTTTGTAAAACATGAATAGACATTAAAAAATAAAACCTGAAAAAAAATCTGAATGGATTTATTGTTTAAATGATGAGATTATAGCATCAATAAGTGCATTAGTGTTGCAATAGATCTACCCATATTTCCATTTTTTTAATGTAGTAATGTTTATTACCAAGTGTCACAAAGACGGCCGGAGTGGGTGGCGTCAGACCAGAAACAGGAACACAAACGACAGAGAGATGGGGTTTTGGTGAGGCTGAACGCGTGATCGCGTTCAGCATTTAATAAACAGAACAGAAAATAAAAGGTTGGAACAGACAAAAACAGGGGACACGGCACTACACGCCAAAATAAAGAGACAAACAAAACGGACTAACACTAAACAAACGGTGCACGGACAGACAGACACGGTGAGTACAAACAAACTTATCTTTACGTTTTTACTGATTTACTTATTTTAACTCTCCTCTCTCTCTCATCCGTTCTCCTCTTCCGAACACCCAACCACAAGTGACTAAAACGTGCATCTATATATACTGTTGTGCTGGGATTCAATTACTAATTAATTATTCACTTGAATCCCAGCACGTGAATTAATTCTGTGCAACCCCGTGCTCGCATATTATATTTTAAATGCACGTGCGTGATGTGCAATCCCGTGCCTAAATACAAATCTACACTTTCTAAATACACGTGAAACACAGACCCGTTTATATCCCGTGTACCAATCTATACACCAACATTAACACACGCACGCAACATACATACACAGAACACACAAATGCACACAGGGGCGGGGCACTTTGCCACACCAAGCCATTAAATTCTTCAGCAAACCATGCAGACTTTGGGGATCTTCAGTACGGCTCATTTGGCCCACAGAGAAACATGCGGTAAAGCCTAAGCCCTGTATTCGTTAAAGGCTCTGCACAGCCAAATTTAAAAAATACAATAAAATCGGGAAGAACTTAATGTTTTTGAAAGACTGAAGATTTCAGCCATATCGTGAACAACATAATCATAGTTCAAACATACTTTTAATTCAAATATAGCCGATTGATAAGATTTCCATTTGAAATACAGTAGTTTTAAAAACATTTATAAAGACTAAGGTGTCTGCAACTAGACGTTGTCAATACTCACCTTTGAAAGCCTCAACTTCCCAAGCTGGTGAGTATTTCTGCTTATATGGTGGAATGTGATAGGGTGTGCTCGCCCCTGTGTTTAAATGTACTGTATTATGTTTTGTTATTGTTTGGCAGCGTGGATGGGGTTAAATCCCCTCTAAACTCGTGTGGAATGTGGCCATCTTCAAATTGATTAAGTGATTGCTACACGTACTGGATCAAAACCAGCGCGGTACTTGTTTTGTCTGTACATGTCTATTTGCTTTGTCCAACGTGCCTTTTGTTTTGTGTCTTTGTTTCTGTTTATTTCAGTTTTTTAACAAACACATGCTCTGCCCTTCACCCACAGTACTGTGCTTCTGTTTATTTCCTGGTCTGGGACGTCACCACCCCGCCATCCTGTGACATGGAGCCATTGCGAACACCTCCTACTCTTAAGCGCTTTCAAGCTCTAAAGTGGAGATAGAACACTGTATGTCTCAAGAGTGCAGTTTCCTGGACTTTGCAACATTGTATATTTTCTCCTGGGGTTGTGCTGTAAAGGGAGGGTTTGGGAGGGTTTGAATTCATTATGAACTTGGGAGGATTTTAAATCATTAAAAAAAAAAAACAGACAATACTTTACAGTAAACCTTAAAATCCATGTTTACTGTAAAGTATCCACACCAGGTTGTGATTTAACAGTTAAGTACTTTATTTTGTATCACGCCACATGTATATACATCTGCATTACCACTGCCATCTTTTCTCTCTCTCTCTCTGACCTTTTTACCTCCTGTAAGGATTTTTGCTTATGTATTGCCCTGACTTTGCAGCTCTGTTGCTTGGCACGTGGCCCAAAATACTCCCATGTAGGGAGTAACTGGCTTTTCATAACTCAGAGTGCAGCTGTGACCTCGGAGGGATAATAAAACCTTTGTTTCTGTTTAATAAGCTGTTTTGAGCCTATGTACAAACCATAATCAAACCAATTAAAACTGGTTCTAAAACCACTAACTTTTATTAAAAGTGACACGCTATAACTTTAGGTGTCACGGAATTCATAATAAAAACACTATACAATTGGAACACGTAGGCTTTTTTTGACGCACCTTGTGTGGGGCAGTGTACACATTGTTCCTTTTTCGTTATACAACCCGTTACTTATGCTTCCCATTTAAATGGTGAAAGAAGTGAGAAATCATCGAAACTGTCTGTAAAAATTGTGGGATTTCCTGTGTTTAATGTAAGCTCTGAATCAACGCAGAGTTAATAAACTCTTAAAATAGTGTACATAGCTGGTTCACATCAACAGTTTGTAATCACCAATCTTGTCATTCGACCTTGTGGTGCGTGGGTATAGCGCTATGCTGCCTGTGAGAATTGACCAAAACTCATATCAGTGTTCTTATTATCTGGGTTTCTGCTGACATTGGTAAAGTGAAGAAGAAACGCAAATGTTAACTTTTAATGTGCTTTGTCTCACACCATGCATCACGCTAGGAAAATAAGACCAAATTTGGTCAAGGAAATTACGTAAGACAAATAAAATAACTAAAATAGATGTTTAGTGGAACAAGCTATGCGTCGGGCATCCGCTTGGCGGAGAGGAAAAAACCCTTTTATTAAAGGAAAACCTCTGGTGGTCCTGGCGTAGAGGGTGCTCCCACTCCGGGCATACTAGCTATAGACTGGTGAGCTGCAGTAATATCAGATGGCAGTGATCGGAGTTGACTGCTGAAGAGGACCAACGCTCCATGGTCTTGATCAGGTGATGGCTGATGCGGGCTCTTGCTGCTGAAGAGGCTGTGCCAGTTCTGAAGGAGTATGTGTAGAATAGGGCAGAAAGACCTGCTCTGGTGACGAGAGCAGAGAGGTGGGAAGAGAACCAGGTGGGAAGAGAACCAGTGTCTGGTAACGATGCTTTTGGAGCAGTCATTGAAGAGGGGGTCTAAGGAACTGAAAGGTCTTTTAATAGGTATGAATTTATTTATAGAGGAGAAAGGGCAGAGTGGGGAAGCTATCTTTGATATTTGGATGAACTGACCTTGGCGGAGTTGGTCTGTCTTAGATGCTGTCAGGAACAGGATGTGATGGCTATCTGAACATGAACCTGACTGAAGACAGTGGATATTTTTCCTGCCCTCCTAAGAATACTGACGTAAAGCACAAAGCTGACGGAGCTCATTTGCATACAAACTCCAGATTTAGCTGGCCAGTTAAATATTTAGCTAAATGTTGAATCTTGTTAAGAGATTTAAGATTTAGTTAAATATTTAGCTAAATGTTAAATCTTTTTTGTGCATTCTGTGACTAAAATATGGTTAACCCTTTGCGGTCCATTTATTAATCGCGCGTCAGGCACGCCAGGAATAATTAATTTTCACACGCGCAGTTAATTTTATACGCGCTGTTTAAAAGTATTTTTTTTCACAGTCAAACGGGTTTAAATGGCCCTGCATATCAACAAAGCACACACTAGGCATCTCCAGCCCCTCCCCAGCCTTTTGTTTGCTATAGCGTTCAGCTGTGTAAGAAATAAATAATAATAATAATAATAGTCGTACATACCGATCGATCATCTCCAGATCACTCGTTTTATCACCAAACTCCTCAATAATGCGATCAAAGTCATTATTTTATTACTATAACATCTGAAAAAAGCTCTGCAAATGTCCATGATAGTCTCAGTGCGCTGACGCACTTAGCCAGCTTGTTTATTATGGACGCCCATTATCTGATACCTGATACCATGTATGACTATTCATGAAATACGCCTTTTTTTTTTTTTTTTTTTTTTTTCCGACTTGTCTCGGCTCCTGTCGCTACCACTCGGCAATTGAATGGTTTTCTCGGCTTTTTCCGGAGAAAAAACGACTAAACACCCGTTTATTGCGTTGCTATAATGATGTCGGACCCAGTCCGACAAAGGACCTGTGAGGAATAATTGCAATGTCGGACCCAGTCCGACAATGGACCGCAAAGGGTTAAAGGTTACTTTTCTGAGTTTAGACTTCTATAACACAGTGATAGTGTAATGACTCACAACTCGTTGATTTAACTGACAGTGAATCTAAAACTTTTGTTTTACATGTCATTCAGTAATTGAAATTGAAAGGACCTATTTTATAGGTTAGAAATGAAGGGGATGAAATGCCGTGAACTAGAACTTGAGAAAAAAAATTACATAAAATATTTAGTATTGATGTGTTTATCACTCAAACTGACACAAATACTTGATGATTGTGCTTTATTTATTTACATTTACTGTTTGAACTTATTAAAAATTATATTTATGAATTGTGAGGTATTGTGGACGGTTCCCATAGGATGAGTAGGCTAATACAAGAGTTGCCGGGGGAGTGACAGCATCAGTCTCCACTCTATATATAGTTTTGGAGGTTTGCTGAGGTAAACAAAGCTTTCATTTTTCATTTGCTAATTAACTGTTTCCTACAATGTTACTTTCAGATTTGCCCCTTGATCGTTATTGATGGCTCCTCTGTGCAGTTGCTTCACTCAGTTGCGAAGCTAGTTGAAAGACAGAAATCTTTAAATGCTCACCATTCGATTGCCAGGAATTGTCTTTTCTAGGTGATCCTTGTAGTCTGCCCTTCCCATGTCACACAACCAAGAGTAGCCACGCACTTGCTCAATTAAATTATCAAAATTCATTTTTTATTCGCACTCTTCCAAACAAACAAGCGGAAAATATTTTCAAGGGAGAACCGTGACCGATTGGTTGAACGTTACCAATTTGACGCTTAGAGGTTGAGATCTGGCAACTGGTGCGTTTTGTTTACTATTTGAACGCTAGGTGACGCGTTCGTAGTGTTCGTGTTAATCGTTTGCCCAGTGTGAACCAGCCTTTAGACTGTACATCAAAAATATATCTGCCAGTCATTTATTCAAATTGAAAATAAAAACTAAATACAAACATGGCCAGCAAAAAGAATTAGAGGTAGAGCCTTCTCCACATTTTGTACTGTATGTTATCTATGACGTGCAGTACTGTAGCTTTAAAAATTATTGGTCAAGTCAGGATATGAGCCATGTTTTTTTCCTGGAGGACCACCACTACTATATTATACTGGTGCTGCTCCACTGCTCTTTTTTATTTATTGTAGGTGTTTAATGTTGGATCAATAAAAAGGTGTGAATGAGCACTTAGTCTCAGAATCACCTTTATTACCTTTCTCGAAAGGCAGTAACTTCTACAGGCTATTTGAATGGGTGATTTATACTCTGTCAGCTCTGGCAGCCGGTGTGCACTCAGCTGAAGCTGTGCTCGGTCACATGGTACCCTTATGACTCTCAGCTAATGCTCCATGGAAAAGGAGGACTCCAGGCAAAATAATATCCTGTTGAAAAAAAAGGATATTTACAGAAAATAACAAATGCACTAGGCATTAACTGAAAGGGAACTAATGTCGCCAGTCTGAAAGCATTTCAGTTAATTGGAAAGAAAGGCAGCAATAAACAGAACAAAATAATCTTGAGTTTACACTATTCAAAACCTATATGCAACTGTATTGTATTTGTGAGGTTTGCATGTTCTGTATCAGTATGTATGACAACTGTAAATGTCCAGCAATGGAGTTCTAGCAAATGCACTGTAACCTAGAACTACAGTAAATTTAAGAATATGAATTCCATTTTTGTACAGTTTCTGCTTGGGTTGCCTTGCCAGCCGGATGCATTTCACATAGACCTGGACATTCATTGCTTCTAAATGCATTCCTCATTGGTTTCAGTCTTCTCCTTTGAGGGGAAGGGAGGAATCAGGAGGTTACCTCAGCGATTATAATTGATTATAATTGTGATTGAAATGCATGAATGGGCTTTCAGTCATATTTAATCAGCAAAAAATCTACCACTCCTCAACCACCAAGCACCAACATTGCATTACTTCTGACGAACAAGTGGACTGCTTTTATTCATTTAGTTTGATCTATAATTTCAGTACCAGGTTGACATGAAGAAGAACAGACGTTTTACTAGTGATGTCAAGAACTGCAATTACTGTACATTAGTCGGTTCAATGCAGTCAAGGTACAGCATGAGGGTCCCTGTTCTGTCTACGTAGCCCACAACTGTAATAAAATGAGACTAAAGGAAAAATGCTGCCCCTCTCCCTTTATTGAGTGTGGACTTGTGCTTTTAAATAAAGGAATTGTTTTTACTTTGACTGCATGCACATCATTCGAACGCATAACGGGGGGGTGAGGTATACTGAATACAAGAGTGTTACTGTAAGATTGCAGGTGAGCAGAGTGAGAAGTTTTGCAGTGGGAATAAATATTACGATTACAGAGGACAGCAGCGTTCAGCTAAAGGAAAGAGCCGGCTGTGAGGACGGTGTCTTTGGAGCAGCCATGTGCAGAGACCATAGTGTAGAACAGGGAACCGTTTCATTTCAGAAGAAGCTCTGTTTGATTGCTGTTTTAATTAGTTTAGATAACGTTAGTAACCTTGTCTCTGGTGTTGTTACTCCCTTGGTCACTGTGGTAGACTCTTTCCTTCTTCCCTTCCATTTGGCAGTGTCCCGGGCAACCAGGTAGTGGCAGCATGGCAAGATAAATATACTGAGGAGGAAATAACAATGTATAACATGTTATCCATTCTAAAAGGATTTATATGATAAATGTATTTTATTCTCTCCCAAGAGGACTATGTACTACCAAGCTTCAAACAAACATTTGTTTATACTTCCATTCAATATTCTATCTTCAAAGAAAACAAGCCAAGCCAGGCCAGGCCAGACTTCACACTTAATTAAAAAAAAGGACTGATTATAATCAAAACAGATGGTTCTGCAAAGATAATTAATGGTTCATCAATATTCAAATGATGACAGTTAAAATGCTTATCTGTCTAGAGATCTGCAGACATTGGACTTCAAAGGAGACTACTGAAAGTTTCAAATAAAGGATACTAGAGCCATCTGGTGGAAGACGGTGGTTGTATTGGACTGGTACTAAGCAAGAGATTTAATATTGAGCTGAGAATACTTAGATTTGAAACCCCATTAAAATCAAGAATATTATTCATGAACTGTTACATTTAAAAGTTTTAGGTACTGCCCGCCAGCTAGGAAAAAAACAATGCTTTAAATCTGACTGTTGATGGAACATTGCTTGAGTTCAGATCTAAGATGAAAAAGTTGGGTGTGATTTTCGATCCTGGGTTAACTTTTGAATTCGCATGTGCTGAATACTGTCAAGATTTCTTTTTTCACCTTAGAAATATTGCCAGACTGCGTCCCATGCTTTCTCTACCTGCAGCTGAAAAACTGGTTCATGCTTTTGTTTTCTCCAGGATCGATTACTGTAACGTCCTGCTCGCTGGGGTGTCTAATAGCATCCTCACTAAAATTCAATTTGTCCAAAACTCTGCAGCCAAAATTTTGTCTCGGTCCCGCTCAAGAGATCACATTACTCCTGTCTTGGAGGCCTTGCACTGGCTGCCTATCAGGTTCAGAATTGATTTTAAAATTTTAATGCTGACATATAAGGCTCTTCATGGGCTAGCTCCTGTCAGATGTTATATCTTATTACACTCCCACTCGCAACCTCCGCTCTGCTGATCTCAGACTGCTGTGTGTCCCGCCTGTTCGCCTGCGCTCTATGGGCGACAGGGCCTTCTGTTGTTATGCCTCCAAATTATGGAACTCTATTCCACTAGAGATTAGGGACTCAGCTTCTTTGAGTGTTTTTAAAGCTAATTTAAAGACTTACTTTTTTAGAAAAGGCGTTTTTATGATTTTTATGATTGTTTTATTTCCTTGTGCTTTTTTATGTATAATCTGTTTATTTATTGCTGTGCTATTAATTGTGAAGCGCTCTGAGATGATTGCTTTTAAGGGCGCTATACAAAATAAAGTTTATTATTATTATTATTATTATTATTATTATTATTATTATTATTATTATTATTATTATTATTATTATTATAAAGACAACTGTTTAAACTACAAGATTAAAACACACTGACATACATTTAGTATGTCAAGATAGGACATTTCTTCAGGAAAGCTTAACTAATATTCTCAATAAAAAAATCAAATATTTGTTGAAGGTATATTCCTTTGAAAATGTATTATTTTTAATTTAAAAAAGTAACCACATCTGTGAAAGATGATTGCTATGCCAGGGCCGCCTTTAGTTGTGATTGACCAATCATTTAAGAATATTTTGAAAAGAGCTTTGAAAGTGAATTTAAAGTTATAAATGTGAGACGTTGTTAGAATGTTAACAATGAAAAGAAAAAATACATGAACATTAATTAAACAGTTGTAGCAACACGTGGGGACATGTATTTTTTGGAACATCGCTACTTACTGGGTCAACTCGATGGTGGGACAAAACCGGAAGTCGGCTATCTTGGGGAAAGGGCATAGCTGTATGACTGCGGAACAACTCCACTGTGATCAGCTGTGGTGCGAGTGGCGATTGGAGAGAGTGCGGCACAACACTGATTACAGGGAGGAGTTTTGCAGTACAAAGGGGACGCAGCTACATGAGTACGGCACCTTACGTTGACATTTATGCAGCCGGACCGCTGTGTGTTTTTTTTTTGTTTGTTTTGGTAGACGGAGACAACCTGCACACCACCACTGTTTGAGAGAAGGATATATTATTAGGCTTCCAGGCCCATAGAGCTGGGAAGCTTATTCTTCTTCTTCTTCTTCTTCTTCTTTTTCTTATTATTATTATTATTATTATTTCCACCAAAGGTTGCTCAAAAACTGACGAAATTCGGTAGGATGGTAGATGGGAAGTTGGTAAATGTTAATTGAACATATCTCATGGGTCACATGGTTTAGCCGTCGTATTGGATTGAAAAAAACATTTTGCCTAAATGTAAAAATTTGTGTTTCGAAAACCACTTATTGCAGTGTGCTGAAAGTTGGTATACTTGTTGAGGGATAGTCCAAGATTAACTGGTGTTCGTAAGAAGCTGATAGGTTGTGTGGTATGGCGGCCATGCTGCATGACATCATAATCGCACGGTACAGACGTCATAATCACAAACTACAAAGATCTTCTCCCAAACCGCTAGTCCAATTGAACCAAAAATTGGCACACATGATCCTAGTATGGTTGTCTTTAGGATTGGGTCAAGGGAAGTTGCTACAATAAAAAACATGGTGGCCACGTTGGATGACATCATCAACATACAAAACTGGCTAATAACTCCTTGTAGAGTGAAGATAGGGCCATGGTTACTATGGAACACATATAGTAACCCATGTATGCTCTATCAAAAAAATGTGATTGCCCGTGACCTTTGACCTCTCCTAAAGGTCAAATTAGCTTATAACTCCTGAGAGAGTGCAGATAGGGTCAGCACCTCTCGCAGGTTGTCAAAGGCGTTCTGGAAAACCTCTATCCAGATGAACGCCTCTTCTTTCCACAGCAACCGGTGGAGGGGAGTGGCGATGGTGGCGAAGTGAGTGGTGAAGCAGTGGTAGTATGAGGCTAGACCAGGTAAGCCTTGTAACTGGTGTTGATATGCTGGGACAGGCCAGTCCCGGACAGTGCTGATCTTCCCTTGCCCACTCTGTGTCCCAGGAAGGTGACTTATTGCTGCATGAAATGGCACTTGCAAGCCAGCCGCTTCCAGCCATTGCATCATCTCACGCAGGGAGTGGAGCACTTCCTTGAAGGTCGGGGTGTGTACCAGCAGGTCGTCCAGGTACACCAGGCTGCATTGCAGCGGGATCCTGTTCAGTATTTTCTCCATCACACGTTTGAACGTGGCAGGAGCATTGCAGAGACCGAAGGACATAACTTTAAACTGCCATAACCCTCGAACAGTGGAGAAGGCAGTCTTTGGCTGGGCAGTAGGGGCCACTTTTCAGGTCCAGCGAGCTGAACCACGTCCAGAGACTCATCGATGCAGGGCATGGGGTATGAGTCCTTGCTGGTAACTTCATTCCGCTGCCGGTAGTCAACTTCTTGGGAACCAGGACAACAGGGGCAGTCCACGGGCTGTGAGACAGCTAGATGAGGCCAGCATCTCGCATCTCATCAACTGCTTCTTGCCGGGCCAGGAGCAGTCGATGGGGCCACAACAAAGATAAAAATAAAAGTTTGCCACAAAAATGATGAGCGCTAGTCCCACTAAAAGAAACATCCCGCTCCAAGAACCTACTACTCTACACAAACCCTCTCACACTGTTTGGGATCAACATCCCCTAAACTGACCTACTTCTGGGCTCCCAGAGTCCCGGCATTCACACAGAGACTCCTGCCTCTTCAAACGGCCTTTTCAAACAGCCTCAGCTGGGTTTCGTGTAGTAGTTCTCCCCATGGAGCGGACGCTCTCCTCCTTGATGTAAACACAGCAAGCTTTCTTTCAGCACCCGTCTGTATGGCTATGGCCGTGCAGTAGCCTCGAACTGTGGCACAGACTTTTTGAGCTCCATGCAGACTCCCCGGGCACGCCCCCCTAGCCAATCCGGACCTCCCAATCAGCTCAGCACCGGGTGAACCTACCTGCTCAATTACTTCCTTAGCAACGCATCTCCTGTTGCATATTTCAATTTACTTTTGCATGTTTCAATTTACTCAGCTTAACTTGGTGTGTAGTTCAAAGTTATAAATGGACTACTTTTGTAGTCCCTTTATTGGTGCAAGGATATTTAATAAAAAAAAAAAAATTTTGCCCTAAATTTATTTATTTTTTTTCAAATCCACTGTTTGACCTGGATTATAAATGCAATAAGGCCCTACATATGCAGTGCCTACACCCCCTTGAACTTTTTTCACATTTTGTTGTGTCAGTTTCATGCATTTAAATGAGGATTTTTTTCCACTTATCTACACACCATACTCCACACTGTTAAGGGGAAAAAAGTTTTTATTGAGAAAAAAATTATATATTAAAAATACAAAACACCTAGATTTGGCAATATTTGACCATTCTTCTTTACAAAACTGTTCAAGCTCTGTCACGTTCCTTGGGGAGCGTTGATGGACAGCAATCTTCAAGTCATGCCACAGATTTTTGATTGGATTTAGGTTGGGGCTCTGACTGGGCCACTCAAGGACATTTACCTTTTTGTTCCTTAGCCACTCCAGTGTAGCTTTGGCTGTGTGCTTTGGGTCGTTGTCATGCTGAAAGGTGAACTTCCGTCCCAGTTTCAGCTTTCTTGCAGAGGGCAGCAGGTTTTCCTCAAGGACTTCTCTGTACTCTGTTCCATTAATTTTCCCTTCTATCCTCACAAGTGCCCCAGTCCCTGCCGATGAGAAACATCCCCATAACATGATGCTGCCACCACCATGCTTCACAGTAGGGATGGTGTTCTTTGGGTGATGCGCTGTGTTGGGTTTGCGCCAAACAACGCTTTGCATTTAGGCCAAAAAGTTCAATTTTCGTCAGACCACAAAACTTTTTGCTACATGGCTACAGAATCTCCTGAGTGTTTTTTTGCATACTTCAAATGGGATTCAAGGAGGGCTTTCTTCAGTAAGGGCTTCCTTCTTGCCACCCTACCATACACGCCAGATTTGTGGAGTGCTTGGAATATTGTTGTCACATGCACACTTTGACCAGTCTTGGCCATAAAAGCCTGTAGCTCTTGCAAAGTTGCCATTGGCCTCTTGGTAGCCTCTCTGATCAGTCTCCTTCTTGCTCGGTCATTCAGTTTGGAGGGACGGCCTGATCTAGGCAGGGTCTTGGTGGTGCCATACACCTTCCACTTCTTAATAATCGTCTTGACCGTGCTCCAAGGGATATTCAAGGCCTTTGAATTTTTTTTATACCCATTCCCTGATCTGTGCCATTCAATAACCGTTGTCCCGGAGTTCTTTTGAAAGTGCCTTGGTGCTCATGGTAGAGTCTTTGCTTTGTAATGCACTACCCAGCAGAGGGAACCTACAGGAACTCCTGAAATCATGCAAATCACTACAATTTAACACAGCTGGAGGCCACTTAACTTGGTGTGTGATTTTGAAGGTGACTGGTTACACCTGAGCTAATTTAGGATTGCTATTACAAGGGGGGTGGACACTAATCCAACCAAGCTATTTCAGTTTGTATTTTTAATTAATTTTCTACAAATTTCTAGAATATTTTTTTCACTTGGAAGTTATGGGGTAGGATGTGTAGATAAATGAAAAAATATATATATTTTAATGCATTTTAATTCCAGGCTCTAAAGCAACAAAAGGTGAAAATTTTGAAAGGGGGTGTAGACTTTCTATACAGTGCCTATAGTAAGTATTCACCTCCCCCCCCCCCCCCCTTCAGTTGTTTTTAATTTTTCATTAACTGTTGTTTCACAATAAAAATTCTCTTGCCTCTTCAAAAAGTTGAGTAGGTTGTGTAAATCAAAGTAAAAAGAAATCCCATTTAAATGCATCAAGATTTCAGGTTGTAACACAACAAACTGTGAAAACGTCCAAGGGGGGGTGAATACTTACTATAGGCACTGTGTGTATATATATATATATATATATATATATATATATATATATATATTGTGAGCCAGCTCACAAGTTTACCACCAGGAGTCGTTCATGGCAGGCTTGGTATGAGCCCACAGAGGTTGCCAGTAATGATCAGATGGACCTGTGGGCAGCATACATGCCTGCCATAACGTCAAGGAGTTAACGGGCCAACAGGCTGCAGGTGTGGTTAGGTAGGCAATTATGATTTGACTATTGTTAGACTATCACTGGCCTTAATTGGCCCACACCTGTAGCCTGTAACAGCCAAATGCCTGGCTGGTAAAAGGGAGCATGTGCCGCCAGTCTGGTGGGTTGTTTGTTTTCCTGCCTGAGAACCTCTGGGGTTTATCTACAAGAAGACCGGAATAGAATAACTGGAATCAGTGTTGGATAACGTTGTGGTCCTTTGCATCTGCAATTCCCTGTTCTCTACAGGGGCTACGAGGAACGGCCCGTCTGCTGCTGGGATTCATAAAGGACTGGACTGCAGAGTAAGGGTAGGAGAAGGGTTTCCTAAAGAAGCAGCCAAGCAAGCTAGGAAAACCCAAACCCCAGGTGGAATTACCTATTCACCAACTGGATGTGGTTATTGGTCCAGTTGGTTTACATCGGCATTTTTGTTTTGGTGGTTTTGTTTTGTTTTAAATCTTGTTTGAACTGTTTACTTTCTTTATGGACACGTCTCAATAACGCAGCTGACATTGCAGTATAAGAGAAAGCCTTATTGAATGCTGGAATAAAAACTTGCTTTGTTTTGGAAACTACTGTCTGTTTTCTCTGTGTGCACCCACCCGCTCACAATATATATATTATACACACACACATCTGTTTTTAAAAACTCGGATTTTATGGTATATAATTTGCTATATTCAAATTCAAAGTAGAGCAAGTGTATAGAGTTGAGAGGATTTATTGAAAAACCATGAAGGAATCTCTCCTCAACTCCTCTCCTTCTTACTCTGGTAGAAAACTTTTGGAGTGTCCCTTGTATTTGTTTTGTATTTGTAATGTAGAAATACCAACTACTAAAATGTAACCATAGCAGTTTGAATAAAAAATGTAAGTAAAAAAGCCAAAAATACCTTTGATAGTTTTGTGCAAGAGTTCCTATTTTGTGTGTTGAGTTTGTCTTGTGAATGTGTTTTAAAACATCTTGACATTTCTGAAACCTGAATAATCTGATATCTGTTAAATGCTTATATTTTAAATGTAATATAATAACATGTGTTTCTGACATTACTGTGCACAGTATGTGTTTCTTTCTGTAAGGTTTCATAATCAAATGCATATATGTTATGTACAACTACAAACTGCTAAAATGGAATCATAGCAATTTAAACAGTAAAAACAAGGTTACCCAGGCTACTCGGAACAAGAAAAACCTTTGGATTCTGGGGGGCAACTGTCCTGAGACCAAAACAAATATTCGACTCCTTGCACTTGGCAAGTTCCCCATTTTTCAGTCTTGGACTCTCTGCTATCCCACCCCTGGACAATTACCTTGCAAAGACTGAGTGTGTTATTTTAGAGTCATAAGGATTTTCATTTTACTTGCATTGATCCGTAACATCTGAGTGATAATAAGGATGTACATTTTCGAGGTTGCCAAGATAGTAATTTTGCATGCACTGAATTTTCTCCAAAAGAACAAGACAAATAGGCTTTCCTGATTTGTTTTTAATTATTATTCCAGCTTATAGGCTGTAGTTGTTCTAAAGGGCTATAGATAATGCAAACTAAAATATCTTGTAAATGGAAAAGGTTTTTTTCAATGTGTTAAATTAGAAAAAATAAATTAAAAAAAACAAGGAAAACTGTGTTCCATTGTGGTCAGCTGGGGACAAATGCCTGTAGAAATAATTGCATTTCATTGAGCTTGCGTAAATCCTTGCTGAACTTAATGGAGAAACTTGTGGATAGGAAACAAAACAGCCCTGACTATTATTATGAAAACATTGATAGAAACCAGCTTGTGTAGATTTGTATCCTGTGGGAAAATTGGCTTTTTGTGTTGTTTTCATTTTGTAATACTGTACAAATATTATATCCAAGGTTGAAATCACTGTGGATTCAGTGGACTTCTCAAAATATTTTGTTATGTCATATTTTTATTCAATGCCAATAGCAGAAGACTATTTAAAGAAATGCAGTGTAACAGGTAGTGCATCAATATGGTAAATGTTTGCTGTATTTATTATTAAGTAATGAAAATATATGTATATTTACACTATCCTTTCAGAAATGGGAATTTTCACAGCAACCACATATTACACAGCAACTGGTACATTTCACGAAAATCGTGAAATCTATTAAACAAATACAGCCTTAGCCACAGAGTGTGCATGAAGTATTGAACATGAGTCTGGGACTCAAGTAGGATCCTTGGAGAACACAACAGCCTTCTAGTGTGTCATAGTGTTCTTGAACAAACGATTTCACCAAAGCAAAAATAAAAGGAGAACTTTAAGAGAAATAAAAGGATAACTAAAAGGAGATACACTAATGAGTTGTAAGAAACTAATAATAATAATAATAAACTTTATTTTATATAGCGCCTTTAAAAGCAACATCTCAAAGTGCTTTACAAACAAACAAAACAGAAAATAAAAACAGTCATAAAAATGCCTTTCTATAAAAGTCGGTCTTTAAGCTAGATTTAAAAGCATTAAGAGTGGCAGAATCCCTGATCTCTTTAGGAATGTTGTTCCAAAATTTTGGGGCATAACAACAGAGGAAACAGAGTGAACACATATAATCCAAGATCAGTTGAGTGAAGGTTGCGTGAAGGGGTGTAGACTGATAATAGATCAGATAAATACTGTGGAGCCAAACCATGTAAATCCTTAAAAGTAAGAAGTAAAATTTTAAAATCAACACGAAACCTGACAGGCAACCAGTTCAGGGACTCTAGAACAGGAGTGATATGATCCCTGGCACGTGATCTTGTCAGAATAGGAGCTGCTGAGTTCTAAACATGTTGTAATTTGGACAGTGTGCTTTTGGAGACGCCTGCAAGCAGAGCGTTACAATAATCAATCCTCGAAAAAACAAATGCATGAACCAGCTTTTCAGCTACAGAAGCAGAAAGCACAGGTCGCACCCTACTGATGTTTCTAAGGTGGAAAAATGATTCTGCACATGGTCCAAAAGTTAATCCAGTATCAAAAATAACTCCCAAATTTCTCATTTTGGATCTAAACTCAAGCACAGTACCATCAACTGACAAGTTTACAGCATTGGTTTTACGTAACTGGTGGGCAGTGCCTAGCAACATAACTTCTGTCTTGTCACAGTTAAGATGCAGAAAGTTTTGTGACATCCAATTCTTAATATCAGAAATGCATCAGCAAGCACAGAGGCAGCAACATCAACATCAGATTTAGTATGCACATAAATTTGGGTGGCATCTGCATAAAAATGATAATTCAGGCCATGTAATCTTAGTGTGTGACCAAGGGGAAACATGTAAATACTAAATAGTAGATGGCCCAAAATTGAGCCTTGTGGGACACCAGATGTTACCAGCACAACCTCAGAAGTAAAACCACTAAGCGAGACAAAGTGTTGACGCCCAGTAAGATAAGACTGAAACCATTTTAGTGCAATGCCAGAAACGGCAAACAAACCTTCTAACCTATCAAGTAGGATAGCATGATTTACAGTGTCGAATGCAGCACTAAGGACCAACAGAATTAAAATTGATCATGCACCTGAGTCAGCTGCCATAAGAAGATCGTTTGTAACTTTAACAAGGGCAGTTTCAGTACTGTGTAGTTGTCGAAAACCAGATTGCAAAGGTTCATAGAGTTTATTTGCAGTTAGGTGGCAATTTAATTGCAAAGTGACAGCTCGCTCTAATATTTTAGCAAGACAGGGCAGATTTGAGATGGGACAATAATTATTAAAATTATTGAAAGCCATGTTAGCTTTTTTAGGCACTGGAGTGACTGCCGGCGTTTTAAAAGCAGCTGGCAACACGACAGAGCTCAGGGAGTCATTTAAAATATTTAACACCAAGGGGCTAAGATTTGCAATACAAGAACGAAAAAGAACAAAGGGAATAGGATCCAGTAAGCATGAGGTAGGTTTCATTCGATGTGGTTTACATGTTTGGTTACCTATCCTTTAAAACAGTGACTACTAATTTGAGAGCACATGCACAAAAAATCTCTTTTCCTTCATTTCATGATCTTTTTAGAAAGTTTATAATTGTATAAAATCAGCAATGGTAGTAGAAGGGTTTAGCCTGAGCCCAGATTTGTATTCAGATATACAATTATATGAATTTTCCAACTATTTTGATTATATCCAAATCTTGTTGGATATGGGAAAATAAAGCAAACTTTTGAAACAATCGCATACAACACTGCATGTGTCTGAGGTCCTGTTAACTAATTATTTTCCATGTATTGGACAGTGTGACTGAATTGACAGAGGGACTGGACTGGACAGCTCAATTGCACATTGAATTATAAGCAGGAGCAATATATTTCACAGTTCGTTCAGTAATTCAGTTAATTCATATTTGCTTTTTTCATTATTGTTTTTATTGAAATATTTATTCCACGGAGTGGAAATAATTGTGACAAACCCCTTTCAACTCACATTCTATTCTTTGCAATAACAAAATCAATTAAAAGCATTAAAATATTTAAGGTTATAATTAGATTCAATAGCGTAATTTCTATTATAATTCTATATGATGGGATTATTACTGCAATTTAAAATAATATCCACGGACCATAATATGAGTATTCTAAAAATTGCTAAATAAATCTATCAATTCTAAGCATTTTTTCCCCTTGGTTACATGAGCGCATCTGTATCAACACCTATTATAAGACCCATGGGATTTGTAGTCTTTATACATAAATTTGAGACTACCCCTGGCCAAAAATGTAAATCACTTGAAATTTTTTTTATGAGTGTATGACTTATATGACCCTTGTGTGTAATACAGAGGTCAAACATTGTGTTGTCTTGAGTTTAAATCAGTTGAGTATGACATGATGGCTTATTTTGTTTGTAATTTTGTATGGCTTAGAACTGAGCCCCACAGCAATAATATTGATCATGTCTGGAAGTTATTCCTAGAAAGGTGTTTCATAAGTACAAAACCAGGACTGTTTTAAAATTAATGGAACAGTTCTATTTAGGTGTAACGACACCGTACTCTCATGATACGATACATATCACGATATGCAGGTCATGATACGATATGTATCATTATGCATGTAATTGTCCTTATTGACTACATGTTTGATGCATAATAAGATCAAACGGTGATTTAATGATAGGCCATTTTGTTAAAAGACAAAAAAATAAGATTGTGAGAGTGTGCATCCATACCAACTATAAAACATGTGTTTTTTTTTTGTTTGTTTTGTTTTGTTAAAGAACCATTTGGTGATCTTCAATAAGCTATGTTGTGCTTTTTGGTCTTGTATCACACGTTACATAATTAATCATTACACCTGTAGTTCTATTACAGTTGTTATGCAAGGATGCAAGGTACCTAATACAGAGAGCATATGGCCAGTTCTTGTCTTGGAGTGCTGTTTCTTTACAGGTTTAATAGGTGTAATTTAATGAATACAAGTTCTTTAAGAACAAGTTAGTGGCTCAGCCTATAATGGGAAAGAAGTGGGACATGGTAATACATAATATACAGATTGGGACTGGGTTTCACTGTTGATGATAAAGGCTAGGATGAGTACAAACATGACTTTCTGCAATACAATGACAACCATACTTACAGTGCATGTTTCTACATGGATGTACTAAATACCATATAAGATTCCCATTGGTTACACTATGTAACACAATTTTTGTTCCTGGGTAGTAAGTGTTATTTCCTAATTGCTTATGCCTCAAAAGTATAGAAAATGGCTATTATTCCCCACAAACTTTGCTTTTGTGACCAGACAGTGAAATTTACCTATTTCCAATGAGAAAACGGGCAAATTTGTGTCTTTTCGTTCACATAAAGTCAGAAAAAAGCAACATATGAATCCAAATTAACATGTATTTATACTAAAGTAATACAAAAATGAGTACAAAAGATTTAGAAGTGAGTAGTTTTCCGAGATTTACAATTATACTGTAAATCACTTTCACGAATCAGCCCCAAAATGTAGTCTCCTATCATGTTCTCGTTATACTGTCCTTGGTAGTGGCGTTCAAAGTCCAGTATATCCTGGTGGAAGCGCTCGCCTTGCTCCTCCGAGTACGCTCCCATGTTCTCCTTGAATTTATCAAGATGAGCATCAAGGATATGGACTTTGAGGGACATCCTACAGCCCATTGTGCCGTAGTTCTTCACCAGAGTCTCAACCAGCTCCACATAGTTTTCGGCCTTGTGATTGCCCAGGAAGCCCCAAACCACTGCGACAAAGCTGTTCCAAGCCGCTTTCTCCTTACTAGTGAGCTTCTTGGGAAATTCATTGCACTCCGGAACCTTCTTTATCTGTGGTCTGACGAAGACACCGGCTTTGACCTTTGCCTCAGACAGCTTAGGGAAGAAGTCTTGAAGGTACTTGAAGGCTGCCGACTCCTTATCTAGAGCTCTGACAAATTGTTTCATAAGGCCCAATTTGATGTGCAGTGGTGGCATCAGCACCTTCCGGGGGTCCACCAGTGGCTCCCACTTGACGTTGTTCCTCCCCACAGAGAACTCGGTCCACTGTGGCCAGTCCCGCCTGTGGTAGTGCGCCTTGGTGTCCCTGCTGTCCCAAAGGCAAAGATAGCAGGGAAACTTGGTAAAACCGCCTTGGAGACCCATCAGGAATGCCACCATTTTGAAGTCTCCTATGACCTTGATGCCATCTCAGAAAAATGCAGATATGTGTCCACTTAGGCAGCTGGAACTAAACTGAACTGGTGGGCTTAAGGCCCCTGTATTTATACTACTATTTATATTACTGGAAAGTTCTAGAAAGTTCTAGAAGTTACTCCAAGTTTACTCAGCACTGAATCTATCTGGAATGTTCTGGAAAATAGGTAAATTTCAAAATATCACTGTCCTGGTCACAAAAGCAAAGTTTGTGGGGAATAATAGCCATTTTCTATACTTTTGAGGCATAAGCAATTAGGAAATAACACTTACTACCCAGGAACCAAAAAAAAAAAAAAATTGTTACACGGTGTTATCCACTGAGAATCATATCAACGAATATGTTGAACAGTGACATAGGCTCAAACTGTGCTGACCCAAAGATATGTGTGTCTGTGGGTTATATACACTCTGTATCGTTGTTGTTCAATTCTAGTAGCCTTAATGACACTAGTCCTTTTGAAGAGGAAAAAACGTTGTTAATGAAGAAATGGTGTATCGCTTCTAAAATTATTAATTTATCCTGAAATATTTATTTTATTAGCCAATAGTCAGTTTCATGAAACTGTCCATCTATGTGTGTATAATACTGTATTTCATTACTGCATTATTTGCAGTATCCTACTTATTACCTGATACAGTATTGAGAAAATATGATTTTATTATTTTGTTCTGTTTTGTATGGAGGATAATTTGTGCCAATATTAAAAAATAAATAAATAAATAAAATTTGAAATACATAATTAAATAAATAAATAAATAAATAAATAAATAAATAAATAACAAAATACATACAAATATAAATAAATAAATAAATATAAAACGAAATAAATACATAAATAAGTAGAACCTGAAATATATTTAATAATTTATCTAGTTATTTATTTACATATTTATTTTGTTTTTATTTATTTACTTACTTATATATTTATTTCTTTATTCCGTTTTTTATTTCACTTTTTATTTAGTTTTTTATACTGATTCAATGACACAAAACCAATCAATATATAAGATTGTTTACGTAGGTTTATTTGAACCAGAAAGAACGTCGTTCACGAACTGCACATCACAAAAGCTAGGGAGAATCTATATTTGGTTGACTGTGTTCATAAACATTAAATATAGTTTGACAAAAAAATAATAATATGTATTTACAATCCTAGAGATAACATAACAGTTTGAACCATTAGCATTGTTTAGCCATCAGTATCAATCTAATTTAATTTCATCTTAAAAAAAATAGTCAATTGCATTTCTTACGTGTTTTTTTCTATACATTTGGAATCACCCATTGTTTTTTACAACAAGAAAAAAGAGAGGCTCGAACGAGTGGTATTTATTCAGCACATAGCAAAACGCTGTTTGCCCAATTCCTCTTCTATCCAGTAAACCTTTAGGGATTAGTCATGTGATCAATCGCTCGTTGAAGCATACACATAACCGCAACCTGTAGGCTACATTTTATATAAACAAAGTTTAAATGTGTATATATTTAGTATTTACCACAGTAAAATAACATTTAGAAAATGTATATTTAATAATGTAAAATATAATAGACGTTTCAGAACGTCATCCGTTAGAATGTGCAATATCATCCTAAAAGGTCGATGTATCGTAGCTGATACTACGTGTCACCTTGTGGACTAAGGTGAGTCGCCGTCATTATTAAATTATAAAATATTTAACCGTAGTTGTAAATCGTGATGAAATCTTTGTAATCACAATATGTAATCACAAGTTATATAATTAAGCCTTGGGTACAATAACGTTACAATACCAGTAGATGTTTGTATTTATTTATTTTGGAAATTAGGTGTATATCTCTATTATTATTATTATTATTATTATTATTATTATTATTATTATTATTATTATTAGCTTTGGAGATGATGTTATACTGTATGCATTCGTGTAATTGGGTGCCTTGGAATGCCCAGAGGTGTGTGTTGTAACCATATTGCTTTATAGTATTAATGCTGTTAGTTTGCAAAGACACCAGACTGCCTGGAATGTCTCTAAGTTAGGATCCATCCTTCCAATAACATCATGCTTCAATATAGTTGAGATATAATATTCAAGATTATGTTTACCCCCTTAGAGAAGTCTGCCTTGAAATATAAATAAGGACAAAGAAAGGACAGTTGTCCAAACAAGAGTCTCTGAGTACAACAAGCAGCAGTCAGCTTCGCAAAGTGGACTTCAAAGCATGGACCAGTTAAGTCTGTGTTAACAAACTCAACTGATGAATAAAATGTAGTTTATTTCTCTCTTTCTCTCTCTTCATGCATCAGAAGGCTTAATTAAGCCTAAACATCTGTTTTGTGAGACAGCCTTATCTGTAAAATTAATAATACATTTCTTGGTAATAAGCTGCTCCTTAAAACTACTAATAATATATATGCAGTACCATGCTGTCTCCCCCTCTTCTAATATATGATATATGATGCTTTCTTTAAAACTAATAATTATATGTTCCTGTACCATGAAGCTCCTCTCACTTTTTAAGATAAGACTATAGAAGCGAGGGTCCCTTAAGTTAAAGCACATGTTCTGTCAGTAAATTTGGCCTCAGTTGTTAAAATATAGTTTCTTGTACCGTGAAGTACTACGACAGATAAGCTTATCCCGGGGTGAAACTCTATTTTGAGTTTGAACAGATGTAAATAAGTGTGGCAAAGTGGTTTGCAGTGTGCAGGCGTAGGGGTGATGCAGTGATCAAGACAAGGACAAACAACAAAGTACTGGTGAAATGATGATTTATTTTGTAATCCCAAGTCTGATGACAACAGTAAACAATAATGATAACAGGCAATACAGCGTTGTGTATTGCTCTGTTTAATCCACGGGTTGGTCCAATATTTTAAACACCCACACGTAACACAAACACGATCACAAGTCCACAGTGAGTGCTATAGTGCTCAACAAACAAAACACTCACGATAACAACACGGTTCTCCTTCCGGTTCAGCATTAACCATAACAAAGGAACAGATCACCTCGCTACGTCCCCTTATATACCGTCAATCACGGCCCCTTGGTTAACGATTGCAACCGCTCCTCCAATCCGCGGCTGCCACATCGCTTCCCTTCCAGGTCGATAATTTAGTGTATCGTAGCCCCGCCCCCTTTCTAGATGGCCGACTTCTGCCTAACCCTGGGAATGAATTGCCTGGCCATCTAGTCCAGGGCACTCTGTTCCCTTTACACAGCGCCCTCACAGGTCGGGAGGGAGATTTATCACCAAGAATCATTCTGCCTCTGTCACAATAAGGTAGACGGCTTCAGGGGCATTCAGGGGACCCAATAGGATTGTCTGATTATGTCAGCATTTTGCAGTTCTGTAAGTATGTCTTTTAAGCGAACACCTAGTTTTTTGGCAATGATATTTCTGCTTGTAGCTTTTTAACCTATTCTAAACTAGTACAGAATGTCACAATAATATTCTTGCCTTCCAATGGTCTCTGAACCATATTACTCAGTGATTTTCCCCAAATCTTCAGTCCTCCCAGCAAGGCTGGAAATCCTTGTCCAGCTCTGCTCTCAGAGGTTTTTTTAAAGGTGACCACAGGGCCCAGGATCCATCGATCGCAAGTGTGTGTTACAGTCTCACATACTTCGTACCTGCAGAATACTTGAACTCTTGTAGCTTGTTTTCCAAGTGAACCTATTTTATTTTATGTACTAAATCACATCCCATACATTCAATTTGATCACAGAAGGCTGTTTTGTTAGGTAACTCTTCCATCCAAAATATCTGAGTGGGACAGAATTCACTATTTTTTGTATCAGAGGTTTCCCAAGCCTAAGTACCCTCCATACCATCAGTGGGGAAGCCCATGAGAAATGAAGTTGGCTATACTGGAGCCATATAATTTAACAGCATAAGCCTTCCATTCAAAAGGAGCCAGCACCTTATACAAGAGAGAAGGGGTTTGAGGATCACTTGTGACAGCACATTAATGAAACAAATTGATATTTTTCATCACGTTGCAAAAAAGACATATTTCATATACTAGGCTACCACTATTGCGTAGCCCCTGTTGACCTGTAGAATCAAGGCCTGAGAGAGACGACAGGCAGTTCAGTGTAAATGTGCTCCTATCTACACTGCTGTTTGGATAGGCATTTATTGTTATTTTTAAAGGGACGGATCCTATCTTTCTTTTTTGTTATGTATGAACGTTCTCATTGTGCACTATGTTTTTTTTTTTTTAAGCTGCTTTTATTTGTGTTTGTGGCATTTGAAAGGCATTACACTGCTGATAGCATGTGTTTTAAATAAACAATATTTAAAAACTGCTTAACACTCCGAAATAATGTTTATTCAGAATTGTTTAAATAATAATATAAATCAGTTTTGTGACATTTTTCAATTATAAATTAACCTTGTTGATGTATTTTAGTGTGGTTCATTTGTACGCCATTCCATGTGAACTCAATTATCCCGCTGACAAAGGCTCGGCTTGGCACTGACTTGGCACCGGCATGATGTCACACGCAGTGCCAAATTACTGATTAAAAGCACATTTTAGAAACGTAAATAAAGAGCATTCGAAAACGAAAATAAAAAGCAGACAAAATGCAACTCGCTTCTAATATTTGTATCCATCCTTCCAAACATGGTTATATCACATCTTATACAATATTAATGATTGAAAGTAATGTCTTTAAACATTTTTACATATGTTGTGCATTATAAAAAAAATCTAGTTTCCACAATACGATGAAAACAAGTTTATTATTATTATTACGAAACATGACAAAATTCATTAACCCCACCCCCTGGCCCTGCTCGGTGGTTCGAATCCAGGCTATCCCACTGCAGATGTGGATGGGAGTTCCCAGGGGGCGGCCCACAATTGGCCGAGCGCCGCCCAGGGGGGGGGGGCTTAGATCGGCCAGTGTGTCCTCGGCTCACCTCACACCAGCAACCCCTGTGGACTGGCCGGGCGCCTGCGGGCTTGCTTGTAAGCTGCCCAGAGCTGCGTTGTCCTCTGACGCTGTAGCCCTGGGTTGGCTGCATGGCGGGCCTGCAGAGCGAAAAGAAGCAGTCGGCTGACGGCACACGTTTCGGAGGACAGCGTGTGTTTGTCTTTGCCGCGGGGTCGTAGCGGTGAGCTGAGCCTAAAATACAATTGGCTATTTCAAATTGGGAGAAAAACAGGGTAAAATCAATTGGCTACTACATTTATAAAAATAAAAAAAGCTACAAAAGATTAATTTAGTGTGCAGTGTTACATTATATATAGTCATCATGCAATAGCAAGAAAAAAAAATTGTAAAAATAAGGATATGTGCTCTGGTGCTATTTATCATAACAAAACATTACTATAAAACTATTTTCTAGATAGGTAATCAGATATATCCTTAAATACCAACAGAGCACAGCTCCCAGCAGGTACCAATGTCTAAGTGCTTGTGGTGCAACTATTTGATGCTTACCCCATTGTCCGCAAATAATGCAGTGTGTTTGTAAAATACATTTATTTTATCTCATGAAAGTAATGACATTGGAGGTGAAAAGTAATCAAGTTTCCAATGCCTGATTCCAAGCATGCGTATGATGGATGTTTTTGTAAAAGGCTGAGGTTTTTAATTTTACTTCAGAGAGTGGAGAGCTTTCCAAATAGGGCAATTACTCATGTGATGTCAAGGCAACAGGAGAGAATATTTCTCAGGTCCCCTGATAAGACTTTCATCACCAAGTAGATGCACATGCCAACATAGTTATGTGTTTAATAATGTTTCCCAGACTCCCAGTTTATACTTTTAAAGGATTACCACCAAAAACCAGGTTCATGCCACAAAGTCCATTTTAAAGGGGTATTTAATATAAAAAATGTCCTTCCATTTTTTTTACCTGTTTAATATCCTTATATGTGTATTTGGTATACATCTCTATGGTTTCTGCTTAGATCATGATTTGCCATGTTTAACAAATCAGGAGACAAAAGTGTCCCTTTAAGAGTCAGACTGACACACAGTATATTGTGGTGTGTTTAAGGTGCAATAACAAACTAGGAGGCATACATTCTGTTTTAGGTGCCTCTTATACTTTATTTACTGTTGGAGAGTTAAAATGAAGATCAATGTTGTTTCTGAAATATAGGAAAATATGAATGTGACTATGTACACCAACTGGACTGTGCAAGACATTTTTGTAATGTGAACCAACTTAAACAGCTGTTGCAAAAACTCAGAGCATGTTGTTAGCAAGCGTTACAGAATCTAACGACATGACAAGCAGAGTGTGTGAGCAAAGAAACTGGTGTAATTTAAGGTCAAGGGAATGAGGAACTAAGATCAAATAAAATGTATCCTGTTGGAAGTACGTCAAATATTCACTTGGTTTAATATTGCATTAACAGACATTGGTCGCCAATGTGTGATTGCATTTTTTGCGTTTGGTAGAAGTTAAGGTATAATTGTTATACATTTAGTCTATTCTGATTTATTCACAACAATATTCCGAGGTTTTGGAAATGGGACCCACTAGTTAAGCCAAAAATAGAGGAAATATTTATATATACAGTATATGAGGTACTAAAATATGACGTCCGTGATGAATTTACAGTAAATAATCTGTTAAATAAAAATGATCGTGGGACTTCTGTAAAGAGATTTTGCACTAGTTAACCCTTTAAGGACCATGATCCTACTGATGTGTATTTCTGGGCCTGTGATCAGGTAAACACGATAAAACACACTTCAATTTAGTGATGTACTGGGCCACCATACTTTGCTGTACAAGTTGGAAACACATATCATTGGATAAGGGAGGGATTGAATTTCACTCCCTGATATTATCATTTTTTTCATGTGACATCACTGAGACAGACATTTACATTTTAAAGGGGCGGAGAAAGTTTTCAGCAGCACACAGAAACATTTATTCTGTCTCGTGTTTTAACATATATGTTTATATGACATATATCATAAATATCAAGAAACAGGTGGATATACAGTAAGTGGATAATGTTTCATGAACTAAATGGATCAGTTATATTGTTTTTCTTGTTACTGATAATAATGAATGAATGAACTATTATTTCATTTAAAAATATTTATATATTTTTTTTTTTAATTTAGTCGTTGCCAATTAGTTTTTATTATTTTCTCCCCAATTTGAAATGCCCAATTATTTTTAGGCTCAGCTCACCGCTACCACCCCTGCGCTAACTCGGCAGGGGCGAAGATGAACACATGCTGTCCTCAGAAGTGTGTGCCATCAGCCGCCCGCTTCTTTACACTCTGCAGACTCACCATGCAGCCACCTCAGAGCTACAGCGTCGGAGGACAACGCAGCTCTGGACAGCTTACAGGCAAGCCTGCAGGCGCCCGGCCAGACTACAGGGGTCGCTGGTGCGCGGTGAGCCGAGGACACCCTGGCCGACCTAACTCTCCCTCCTCCCGGACAACGCTCGGCCAATTGAGCGCTGCCCTCTGGGAGCTCCCGTCCACGGCCGGCTGTGGAATAGCCTGGACTCGAACCGGCGACGCCCAGGCTATAGCGCGCATCCTGCACTCTAGCGAGTGCTTTTACAGGATGCGCCACTCGGGAGCCCCTAAAATTATTTATTCTGAGACAATAATGGAGAGTAGTGTCCATTATTGCTTTTAGAAATCTTGAGAATAAACGTTTATTATGGCATTGTAAGTTGCCCAAACATCAATATAGTTCAACAAAGCTTTCAGGAAGTGTTGTAAGATCCCTCAGGTTATAGAATAATAAACAAATAAATATTATGTTGAAAAAAAGAGATACGTTATTATGGTTTCTGAAATACTTTATAATGTTCCCCAGAGTGTTCTGAAAAAAAGGACACCAATTCCTAGATGCTACTGTAAAAAAAAATGTATAGGAAAATACAGTTCAAAAAAAATATTTCAAAGACTCAAAATCACGCAATTCCACACTCGGAAAAGAAATGAAAGATCTCGGCGACATAAACATTAAATGGTACTCAGTAAAAGAAAGTAAAATAAGCCTACGCATACAAAAAAATGTAACTGTGACCATGTTGTTGAGTGGCGTGTGTGATGACGTCACAGACCAGGAAGTACCAGAAACAATGGAAGTATGGGTGAGAGCCTAAGCGCTACGGCGTTCAGCTGCTTTTATTAGATAATAAAACAAAAACAAAAGATTTAAACACACAACAAAACACTACAAAACAAAAGGGCACTTTGGCCAAACAAATATAAATAAACAAATAAGCGTGCTGGTTTTACCCCAGCATGATACTTAGCAGTTGTTTACTCTCTCTCTCGCCTCTCTGACACTCTCCCCCGAGCACGGACAGCTGCAGGTTCTTATATTCTGGCCGAGTGGTTAACTAGCTGTTAATTATCTTATTACCCCTCGGCCATAGTCTGCACAAGTTTAGTAAGGATGCGTGACTGTCAGCTAGTTAAATAATCAGTAGCTGATTAGCCACGCATCCTCACAAGGTTTTTAAATTATAAAAACAACAACAAATACGTGGCGCTTTGACCTGCGCCGCAAACAAAAATACAAATAATAATAAATATATATATAGGGGCGGGGCACTCCGCCACACATGCCCCCTCTTGTGCACAGCACACGTGGCCTTTTCGGCCACCTCCCCCCTTTAGTCCCCAAAGTCCCGGCAAGCAGTCCTGGCCCAGGAACAGGGGCAGCAACGGTCCAAAAGTGGCGGCCACGGTGGGATGTCCTCCTCCCACCCAAACAGCCGTAGCGTCCCCCTGGACTGCGCACAGGCAGGCTCCTCTGGCCAAGGACATTTTGGAGGTGGTCTCCAGACCTCCCCCCCTTCTTCATGGCCGGCAGCTCCCCTCTGTGGGGCTCCGGCCACCCATTCTCCTGCAGCGAAATTGCTGCGGGGGGAGCTGGTCTCCTGACCTTCCCCCCCTTCTTCATGGCCGGCAGCTCCCCTCCGTGGGGCTCCAGCCACCCGTTCTCCTACCGCGAAAGTGCGGCTGGGGGAGCTGGTCTGACCTCCCCCCCTTCTTCATGGCCGACAGCTCCCCTTCATGGGGCTCCAGCCACAGTATTTCCTGCCGCATGGCAGGACTGGTAGCGACCCCAGGCTACAGCAGCAGCAGCAGACCCCCGGGAGGTTATGGCAGCGGCGACGGCAGCAGCAGCGGACCCTCGGGAGGCGATGGCAGCAGCAGCGAACCCTCGGGAGGCGACGGCAGCAGCAGCGGACACTCCGGAGGCGGCAGCGGGAGCTCCACTTCTCCCTCGTACCCTGTAACTGGTGGCCCTCCAGGCGATGCAGAGCCACAGGCAGCTCCAGGTGATGCGGAGCCACAGGCAGCCCCAGGCGATGTGGAGCCACAGGCAGCCCAAGGCAATGCGGAGCCACAGGCAGCCCCAGGCGATGCATGGCAGACATCCTTGGGCGGTGCGAGGCAGGCATCCTTGGGCGGTGCGAGGCAGGTATCCTTGGGCAGAGCAAGGCAGGGCAGGAGCAGTCCTTCCCATGACGGTGGAGGTGGAACCAGCAGGTATTCACCCTCTGCTGGTGGAGGTGGGAGGGGCAAGCAGTCCTCCCACGGTGGTGGAGGCAGAACCAGCAGGTATTCACCCTCTGCTGGTGGAGCTGAGAGCGGTAAGCAGTCCTCCCACGGCGGTTGAGGCGGAACCAGCAGGTATTCACCCTCTGCTGGTGGAGGTGGCGGAGGCAGAGGCAGCTCCTGCTGCTCCGCTCCTGGTGGTGGTGGAGACAGAGACAGCTCCTGCTGCACTGCTCCAGGTGGTGGTGGAGACAGAGGCAGCTCCTGCTGCTCTGCTCCTAGCGGTGGTGGAGACAGAGGCAGCTCCTGCTCCTCACCCTCTGGCGTTGGAGATGGAAGCGATGGCTCCTCTCCCTCTGGTGCTGGAGACGGCAGCGATGGCTCCTCTCCCTCTGGCGCTGGAGACGGCAGTAACTGCTCCTCTCCCTCTGGCACTGGAGAAGGCAGCGATGGCTCCTCTCCCTCTGGCGCTGGAGAAGGCAGAGATGGCTCCTCTCCCTCTGGCGCTGGAGAAGGCAGCGATGGCTCCTCTCCCTCTGGCGCTGGAGAAGGCAGTGATGGCTCCTCTCCCTCTGGCGCTGGAGAAGGCAGCGATGGCTCCTCTCCCTCTGGCGCTGGAGATGGCAGCAGTGGAGCTTTTCCCGATGGAGCTGGAGATAGCGGGGAGGGCCTCTTTGGCATTCCTCCCAGGCTCCACCAGCCAGCCCCAGATTCCCTCAGAGGAGAGTGCTTTTGTCGGCCTCTGAGCCATCGGGACCTCTCCCCCTGATGCCGGATGCTCAGGCTCCTTCATCTCCTGCCATGCGTGGCTCTGGCTGAGTGGACGATACCTGACCTCGCTACACAGGAAACACCACCCTTCCTCATCCAGACAGGCCAGGCAAACATCCGGTTTGGTAGAAACACGACAGGACCTGCGACCGGCCCCGCGCTGCTGTTGCTGCTTTCTCCTGCCACTTCTTCCCATTTTTTTTCCCTTCACAAAAAAACACTTTTTGAAAAAAACGAACACAAAAAAAACCTCCCTTTGCTGTTCCTGGTCCGGCTCCTGGAGGCGTTGTTTGTCCCACGCAGGACACCATATGTGACCGAGTGCTGTTGTTGAGTGGCGTGTGTGGTGACGTCACGGACCAGGAAGTACCAGAAACAATGGAAGTACGGGTGAGAGCTGAAACGCTACGGTGTTCAGCTGCTTTTATTAAATAATAATAATAAAAAAAAGATTTAAACACACAACAAAACACTACAAAACAAAAGGGCACGTTGGCCAAACAAACATAAATAAACAAATAGCTGCTACAATGACGGTGCAATAGACTCAAAACGAAACTTAAACTAACTGCCACATGATTGGAGGCTTAACTTCAGGCGATCGTAGTTCCGGCTAATTATAGTAATTGGAATTTTAAACGTTGTCAAAAACTCAGTATAATTAAACAGTTGTCCATCTTCCTTAAGTAATTGACTCACCAACAAAATATTATCATACCAATTTTGAAAAAAATTGTTTTATTTGTATATCTTATATTCTTATTATTCCAAATTATGTATCTATGTGGGGGGAATGTATGCTTATATATTAATGTCCAAGCTTATGAAAATAAGCCAGTTTAATAAGGATTTTATTCACATGAAAGTTACATCTCAGTAAGAATTCAAAACCACTAACCCCCTGAAAGACATAGTTAGGGAAAATATTCCAAATACTATCCTTATTTTTAATATAGTTCTTTATCCAACTTACTTTAAAAATAATATCTGAAGTCTTAAAATCCAAGACTTTAAGACCACCTTGTTTTTGTGTGTTACAAAGTATATCCTTCTTTAAATAATGGTTTGTTTTTCCAAATGAAATGATATAAAACTTTATCAAGCTAATTTATTACATATCGAGGTACATCTAATGAAAGTGATGCATCAACTGATCTGGATAATCCATCTGTCTTTGATAGTAAAACACGTCCAGATAGAGATATATCCCTCGACAGTCAGGAATTACATTTTCTATAATGGGACTAAAGTTTAACCTACTTCTTTCTTTTTGATCTTTACAAATCCCAAGATATGTAATTACATTTTTTATTGGAATATCACATATTTCCCTCAACTTGCAATTGTTTAAAGCAAATAAGCATATATCTATGCCTTGGAATGTATTATTATTAATATAAACAGCCAAAGTTTGTGTGACCTACAAAAAGAGGAAAGGAGAGATAGGGCAACCCTGCCAAATCCCTCTACCAATATGAAGTCTTGGGGAGGTTACATTTGGCATTTTAATTGAACTGTTACATCCATTATAAATAGTCTTAATAACATTCTGAAAATAATTACCAAAACCAAAAAACTGTAAAGTCTTAAACATGAACTCGTGTTCAACAGTGTCACTGTAGTCTGTCAAATCCAATACTAAACGAATATTATTACTGCAAAAAGCCAGATTGTGATTGCTCAATAATTTGGTCTAATCCATTCTTCAATCTATCTGCAAATATCAAAGCCATTAATTTTGCATCATTATTTATTGATGTTACTGGTCTCCAATTTTCTAGTATGAGATTATCTTTATTAGGTTTGGGTATCAAAGAAATTAAACCTTGCTTTAATGATGGAGGTAATTCTCCTATTTCAATCGCTTCAGAAAACACAGAGTGTAAAAAGGAATTTGAAGATCATTATTTTATGAAAAAAAATCATTTTTAATGTCAGGGGCAGGCTATTTGCCTGTAATTTTGGGGGCTTCTTCCAAGGGCAAGGGCAGTAAATGTGGTATCAATATTTTGTGTATCAATTTCGTCTGTAGTGTGGTTAAGTGACACGGTGGCTCGTTTGTCTAAAAGGAATTTAAATATCATTATTTTATGAAAAAGAGCCTTTTTAGCGAAGGGAGCAACTGCAGTAAATGTGGGCAAGCGGTTGCTTTTGATTTATTACATCATATATATACATGTTGCTTCAGAAAGTGCTCTTCTCCCAAATAATCAATTAAACAATAAACACTAAATAATGAATACATCTAACTTCAGGTTTCATATCCGAATATCGAATAAGTGTCTAACTTCAGCTGGGTGAATATTTGCCCATTTTAAAGGTTTAAGTCTACACTCCCCATCTAGAAACTACAGCAAATTTGTAACACAAAAACAAAAATACATGTAAAAATAACATGTGAAATGTATACTTGTACTTGACAGAACAATATTTAGCAGAAATATTTCAGATCTGGTGTCTTTTTTCATTGAAGACATTTAAAAAGAAATCGTGCTGCTATTGACAGCACCTTATCTTTTATTTAACCCAATTGCTATGGAAAGATAAAACCACCTTCACGTGCTTGTCATGAAAAGTTATATTGTATAAAAAATATTTGCATTTCCTGAAACAATGTAGATGAGGAAACCTCCCGTTTGTGCCTTCTGATTCAGTGCAATACAAAAATAATTCTCCGGGAACAATACATTTCATATTTTAATAGGGGGACAAGGTCAATGATAGTTTGTGTAATCAGCTAAACAAATTTCATACAAGTGATAAACAAAATATCGGTAATACATAACATATAATTAGGGCTTCTGATTTTCGGTTTTAACCAATAAAACCCGATTAAACACCCCCGATACAAAAAAAATTAAATTGGTGGATAGCCAATAAACACGGCAAAACACTGTAGAAACTGTGGAAATGGTTAATCGATTCACTTTACCCTTTTCACATTTAAAAAAATAAAACCTACTACAAAAATAATAATAAATACATGTCCATGTGCTGCTGGGCAATGTCCCACCTTCCTGACTTGTATCTATTGATTCGTTCTGAATACTTTAAACTAGCCCCAACTACTGAGTGACAGCACATTCCTACATTTCTATTGGAGACTCCGCTTGCGAGATTTAAAACGAGATTACAATCAGGATGGAGGCTTGTTAGCGGAATTTAAAGCTGTATTACAGTTAAGACATGGAGGATTTAAAACAGAATTGTGGCGAAATGTACAAAAATGCCTACACACAAAAACCCCAGAAGAATGTGCCCGTGACCGTAGGGATTTCGTTGTGGAAGACATCAAAGGAATGACGATACAATTTAAGTGTGCAAGTACTGTCGAGTTACTATACATATTTTGACACACACACACACAAAAAAAAATGCTCGAGCATTTTGGAAAGTAACCGAAAACACTAATTTCATACAGTATATAAAAAACGAAAGCCCCGAAAAAAAAACGATTTACATAAAACTAAAAATAGCTAAAAATAAGCACTGAAAAATACAATTAATAAAACCTGAACAACAGAAGCCCTACATATAATGAATTACTGCACTCAACAGTCCTGAATTTTAATTCTTACTGTACATTGTCAACTTTTGACACCCTTGGGAAATGTGTTGTTGACAAGAAACCCACACAAGGTACGTGAAAATAAATGATGATCGTGTATTTATAAATGATAAACTACTGTAGGTTGCATAAATACACACAAAAAATAAAAGCATTTAGCCAAATCGATTTTTGTTCAACTTATGTTAAAATTTGAACTGTTAATGGAATTAGACAGTATAAAAATGACTTTAACTCAATGTAAGCTTTGCACTTTTGGTGTTCACAAGCTTTACATGTGACATCCGCTGGCGAAACACTGCAGTAGTAATCTGTAACAAATCAGTTTCTAGTCAGATAACGCCCTCTAGCGACTTTTTATCATCCTTTGTTATGTGGGGTAAGGAGGTATCCATACCAGATTTGTGCTACTGCTTTACAGTGGCAAGAAAGACGTTATTTTCATTATGGAATGTCCGTACTTATCAAATGGTATTTGCAGTTTACGACTGGACAACGTGGAGAACTATGGCTGTGTGAAGCTAGCAACAATTTCACTTCCGGTTGATGCTACCAACTTCCGGAATAGTGAAAATAGCAGAGGATCTGTGTAAAATAAAAGTCCCGTTTGACCCATACTTTTGACAGTAGCAAGTAATATACATGACAATTTTTTTTTTAAAATAAAATATGTATCGTATTATTATTTCTTAATTTGTATTTGTATTTATACACATTCAATCATTATTTTACATTTAATACATTTTGCATTTGTTACATTTAATAAATATATTTTAAGTACAGATCTCTGTGCTAAAGAATTTGAAATGTAGCTTTTTTCCAATTTTTCAGATTAATTACTGTTTTTTTGTTTTTCCTGTAAATCTTATAATGTGTGTGCAGTATGTATGTGTGCATGTATATATATATAGAATACAATCATCTCCTAAAATTCTGCCACTTTTTATTATTCATACAAATAAGTTCCTCTAAAATATTGTAGCGATCTTGGTTCCCGCAGGCAGGCGCATCACACAGGGCGAGGCAATCCACACACAGGTGGAGGGCGGGCGCAAACCCGGGACCTCTCGCACTAAAGCATAGCGCTGATACCGCTGTACAAAAGAGCCGGCTCTTTTGCAAGGAGTGCATATTGGGCTTATGTCTTTGTGTGTGATTACATCACCTACCAGCCCTACTGCTGCCTTCCCCCGTGCACACTACAATATGTTTAATTATTATTTTTTTCTATTGCATGTTTTCAATTGCATATTTTGTGTACATTATATCAATGCTTGAAATGTACATTATAAATTATAAAACATAGTTGAGTGTTGGCTACATAATACTTAATTGTAATCTCAGTCACATTCCCAACCACCTTTGCACTGCCAGCTTTATTATCATATTTAAATAATATTATCCCAGCATATTGTTGCCTAAGTTTTGGGTTTGAGCGGTGGTCATGTTTACCACATCCTGGCTTGAGTGAACAGTTGTGTACAGAACAGACGGGGAGGAGGAGGGGCTGAGAGCAGGTACAGTGACAGGGGAGGAGGAAGGGCTGAGAACAGGTACAGTGACAGGAGAGGAGGAAGGGCTGAGAGAAGGTACAGTGACTGGGGAGGAGGAAGGGCTGAGAACAGGTACAGTGACAGGAGAGGAGGAAGGGCTGAGAGAAGGTACAGTGACTGGGGAGGAGGAAGGACTGAGAGCAGGTACAGTGACGGGAGGAGGAAGGGCTGAGATTGACAAGAAGGGAAATGGTCAGCAAAGACACTCTAAAACCAGTTTGAGTATAGGGAGCAAAGTGAGTCCACACACAAATACTGCAGCATGTAGTTCATATTTTTTATTCTGTGAATTTATAAATTGGAAGAAGCTAAAGGGAGGAGGTCCAGCACAGGGTTCAAAGGAGTCTATTGAACACAAAAAAATATAAAGGAAAAAAAGTTAATGCTTTGGATTATAGAGCAATTGCAAATGCGATTCATGAGGTTAAATGTGAACTAGAGACAGTTTCTGAATAGAAAACGCTTTTGGTTGCATCAGATTTACATCATTGTAAATGTTACTGGGCTTTTAGTATGGAGCATGGAGATGAAAACAGCCAAAGTTCGCCTATGCAGCATACATACTGCCCATTTGTGAAAAATCGATTAATCTAATTTCTTTAGTCAGTAAAACCCCAGAAAAAATTGCATTACCAGTTCATTCAACTTTCTATGAGTCAACAATTAAACAGCCTTGAAAATATTGGAAGTGTTTTGCCTAAACCCCCAAAGTTAGAGAGAAACTGCTGGCGTTCCAGGCAAACAGATGGTAGTAGCTGTGGACTTTATACATGATTTAATGTGAAACAACACATTAAATCGTGTATAAAGTCTGCAGTCTGTGACCTAACATGCTGGTTTGCATTCCATTGTTAATATCTGACTAATTGTACTTGTTTTTTTAGGCCTTTTCCAATTCCAAGGCCTGCCGGACCAATTGGAAGACAGGAATGCCCCCTTCTAGGGCATTATGTATGCTGCATAGGTGAATTTTGCCTGTTTTGAGCTCCCTGCTCCATACTAAAAGCCCAGCAACATTTACAAATGATGTAAATGTGATATAAAAAAACATTATTTTCTATTCCACCTATGTCTCTAGTTCACATTTCACCCCCCTTTTATTGAGTTACAATCCAATAATGTACAATAGATTTTACATTAATGGGCAATATTGTATTTTAAACGCATTTTATTCAGGGAATTATTTGTGATATATTTTTTAAAAATGTAATTATATTGATTATTTTTGAACGGACAAGAAAGTACTTAAAAACATTGTCCATATTATATTAATATAGCTAAGCTATTTGTATGTATTTTGCTGTTCAATGTATGTACAATTGCTTTCCACAAGGGCTTTTATTTTTAAGTTAATGTGCGCTGCTCCTACAGGAAGTTGCTTATTGTTGCCAGCAACTGTTGCTAGCTTCACACAGCCGAGAATGGCTGGGCCCATGTTAAGAAACAATTTAAAACAACCCCGAGCACAGCAGAAGATTGTACATGGACACATTTACTTGCAGAGAAAGCTACGGACCAACCAGAGGAGAGGAACGTACACACCGAGGCTGTGGCAACAAAACATCCATTTAACCACCAGAGGATCTTAAGAGCAAAACAAATCTTTTTTTAAAAAGCTGAAAGTTTAAGCTATATATTTTTTAAACTATTTATTTTCAGAATGGGATCGATATTTTTATAGCTGGCTGTGGCTACCACTGTATATGGCAAGACATGATGTTTTTTGACCCCATGCTTTCTGCATTTAAGTAAAATAACAGCCCTGTATAAGTGCAAACCAATTAAGGGAAGATCCTTAGGTACATATTGATTGTAGAATTTGCTGGTGACTCCACCTGTAATTCAATTACCAAGTTGGCAGAATGTAAACAACTGCCAACTGAACACCCAGATTATTTCTTAGCCCGATTAAATACAAACAAGGTGAATAATGATAAGATGACCTAAAAAGGTTTATCCGACATAAAGGGAATTTGAATAGCTACAGCAAAATATGAAAAATAGTGTAAGAGTTATTTTCTATTAAAACAGACAGAAAGAGTAGAGCCAGAAGCAAAAATCTATACACAAAATTGAAAGTGCAAGTAATACTATTATCAAGCTGAATACATTTCTAGAGTATATATAAAAACAATTTAAGTAAACTTAAATGTGTTGTTGACATTCACTGTTAATTTTGTAATGATTAACGAAGCCAGTTCTATTTATTTTATTGCGAATTAATAGATAAAACTTTAAATTATAAATTGGTAATATACTGTAAAGTAAATTTTAACCAAAAAACTTTTTTTGGTGAAAGAAATAAAACACAGTACATTAGTATTAACAGATTAATGTTAACTTGCCAGAGTAGTGCAAAGCAGCCATCTTGTTTTGTAGTCCAAAGAGAAACCACATTGGGAAAGGTGTATGTAGTGCCATCCAGTGGTCACTTTATAAACTACACTGAAGGGTTACATTCAAACAATGAATTTGTAATATCTTTTGTACTATTTAGTACTGAATTGATTTATTTAGTATTGTGTTACTTTCTGTTTTGTTACAAAGCAATAATAAGAGAATAACAATGCCACCCAGCTCCTGGTCCAGGCCTTGGTACTCTCCCGCCTAGACTACTGCAAATCCCTCCTGGCTGGCCTCCCTGCGTCCGCCACCCGTCCACTCCAGCTCATCCAGAACTCCGCTTCCCGCCTGGTGTTCTCTCTGCCTCGCTTCTCCCACGCAACTCCACTACTCCGCTCACTCCACTGGCTCCCGATCACCGCTCGCATCCAGTTCAAGACTCTTGTACTAGCTTACAGATGCCTTGACCAGACTGCACCCAGCTACCTCCAGACCCTCATCTCTCCCTACACCCCTACTCGACCTCTCCGCTCCGCCTGCACTAGAAGACTGGCTCTACCTCCTTTACGCTCCCCTGCCTCCAGAGCCCGCTCCTTCTCTACCCTTGCTCCGCAGTGGTGGAATGACCTTCCTACAGATGTCAGGACTGCCCAGTCCCTGACCACATTCCGGCGCCTCCTTAAGACTCATCTCTTCAGACAGCACCTGTAGAACTCCTCTGTTTTTCCCCTGGGACACTTATCACCCTTCCTTAAATGTGCTTTACTTGCTCTTATCTGCCCCCTATTTTACTGCATTTAATCCTGTACTTCAGAGTACTGTAATCTGCCAAGTGTTTAATCTGTAGTATTTTGTATTTAATCATATCCTGATGTAACTATCACTGACACTTATCTGCTGTATCATTGAATTGTATTTTGTCACACTTGTACTTGCTTGAACCAAAGTCATTGTATTTATCTTGCTCTTAATTGTATTATTACTTGTACTGTGATACTTGAAATGTATTTGCTTACGATTGTAAATCACCCTGGATAAGGGCGTCTGCTAATAAATAAATAATAATAATAATAATAAAAATAACAATAAAAATTAAAAAATTAAGTCAGTGTTTAAAAAGGAATGCCCATCTTAAAATAATTCGTTCTCATAATATAGAATATTGCTTTTAAACCTACTATTCTTTTCCTATCAGTTGTATGTAATACACTCAATTATAGTTTGTTTAATTCTGTTTTGAGATTTTACAGATTGTTCCTATCTAAGTGAACTGCAAGCCTTATTTTTCTTCCCTCTTTTGGTTTTAAAATCTAAAATTATTTTATTAAGCGAAACAAGGTGCTCAAAAGGGGGGAAAGTCTTGGCAACAGATACTTATTACACAGAGCACCTGTTTCGCCTAATAAATAGCCTGATATTGATGTTGCCCATCTACAAAAATAATAATTAACTACAATTGAAATACTACCAAATAGAAATTAATTTAAATCACATGAAAACAAAGTGAACCTATTATAAGCACATTTTGCTATATAATAAATGAGCAGTTTCAGACTGGGCAATAACAAGATAGTGGAGAACTAAATTGATCGATTCTGTACATGAATACTCATGCTGGTGAGCATACAGAATTATTATTATTATTATTATTATTATTATTATTATTATTATTATTATTATTATTATTATTATTATTATTTTAAAATACAGCCTGGTGACCTGAAATAAAAAGGACAAAATTACTGTGATAATTGTCTAGGTATGGGTTCAAAATAACCCGACAACAAGTAAAAGAAATGTGTGCTTAAGTCCCAGAAAAGGAGTGACTCATGGACAGAATTACAGTGCATAGATTTTGTTGGACCTTTGACTGAAACTAGCAACGGAATATAGGGCTTGAGTATTTAAATGGGTAGAGGCTTTCCCAATAAAGAAAAAATAATTCTTAATAAAGTTTTACTTGATGTGAAATCCCTTGTCAATAGTAAAAAGAAATAGGCAAATTAAAACAGTTTTTGCTAGATTTGTGATATTGGAAATTGGGACAGGCTCTTGCCAATAGACATTTAATGCATTGCTTATCTACTGTATATAGCCACATATGTAATATTATTTATTCAAACCATTTTACTGTGAATTACTTTTTTAATACAGGCAAAAGGGTTTAGGCTATAGAGAAAATTAGAAGGGAGACTTCTGAGAAATAATTAATTGCTGATTTGTCAGATTAAATGTTGATCCACACAACTGAGGGAAGTCATTAATAAAATGCTTTAGAACTGAGAAATTACTCAGCTTCGTCATAAATGTGCAGATGGCAGCTGATAACGGTTTCATAACAGCAATGTTTCAGCAAAAGCCAAAAAGCTTAAATAACCGATTTTTTAATTGCCTACCATTTTGATTTGTGTAGATTCCTTACCAAATGGGAAAACAATGTAATTGTTTCTTTTTAGTACTTCTATGGTTATGGGTCAGTCTCACAGTGCCCTTACAGAAGTTTAGCATGGAAAATGTGCACAGCAATATCTATGGTTTATGCAGCCTGTTTTATTGTCTGATTTCGGCCAAGTGTATTAATTCCATTTCATATATCGTAAATATTTTTTTTAACTTTGTTGACTTGCTTTTTCTAATTTTTCGTATATAAAGCAGCACACCATTTTTTAATACGTACTGCGGAGGGTAATTGCTTCTCATCAACTTAAGACTAATTTCATGAGTCTTCCACTCCTTTCTCAAATGCACAAACCCACTACATTAAAGAACCCATTCCCAACATAGGAGGCTTGTTGCTAGGGAGGTGATGTCACTGCTCTGTGCCTTTCATTACATTGCTGCCTGCTATGTATGCAATAAGGCCCGACAAGGTGTCCGTATACGTCGAATATACGGACGCCTCAGGGCCTCCAACCCCCGAGAAGTCTGTATATTCTATGTATACGGACACCCTGAAGGGCCTTATTTAAAAAAAAAAAAAAACATAAATCCTGTTTAGGGCAAAAGATGGTTTATTTTTATTTATTTTCCTTACACCAATAAAGTAGTCTACACACTAAGTTAAGCTGAGTAAATTCATTTAATTGAAACATGCAAAAGTAAATAAATGTTTATTTTTGATATGGTTTGAATTGTACATTGCCATTGAAAAGATCCACCAGGAGGCGGAGTTGAGACACTGAATTATTATTTGTTTTCATCTCAGTGCAAGACGCTGTTGTTTGAGCAGAACGGAGCAAGAGTGGGTAAAATAAATTCAATGCCTCTAAATTCTCAATAACTCAATAACTTAAGGTCTGTGTCAGAAAGCGGTGGATAATGTGCAGACGTGTCTTTTTGTGTTTTTCTGTAGAGTTTACAAACCGCTAAAAAGACATTATTTGAAGTGACAAAGTCAGAGTGAAACTCCCCAGTTTTATTTTCATTTAGACAGTGGTTTATTCCAGCTCAGAGTAATGTACAGTAATCTGTCATGTATCGGACTGCGGTCGGACCAGAGTAAGGGTGGAAATGTAAAAAGGTGGATAAATTAATCCTGTTTTAAATACCATTATACACAGCTGTAACAATTACTATGTTCACACAATTATTGCTTTTAGATTCAGCTTTTGCTACAGAGCTCCCCTAAATCCCTTATTTAGAAAGATAATGGATATTAATGCTTGTGACAGAGTAGCTGTCTGTCATTTGGGTGCATGCATTCGCTGCTGAGTGATAGGCAGGAGATCAAGACGGTTGAAGTTGATACGCCCCGCAGGCGAAGAGGATGTAAGTGTAGGAGCGTGAAAAAGAAAAATGAAGCAGAATTATCCCAGCGGCGCTAAAAAAGTGAAAACACAAGAAAAAGCAAAGTGTGTGGTAACTTCCCCTAAACTAACATCATTCTTTGCATCACAGTAAGCGGCAGTTAATGAAGAAGATGCTAGTAGTAGTACGTCATCGGCTGCAGCTACTGTGGATGTTACTGGACCACAAGCTGAAATACCTGCAGATGAGGGAGGGCCCTCTCACAGCATGCTGCCGCTAGCACAGCAGATATCAGCATGTTAACTAATGACCCAGCGCTTTGTCCAGATCATATAAGCAATGATCAACGATGCGAAATTGTAAAAAGAGGTCCGAAGCAGATTATGGAAATGGAATTTCCACAGAACAATGTGGCAGCGGTTGCACACTGTTTTACGAAAGAGAACTACTACATGCCCATGAAGAACAGTGAAAAAAGTCTTTGAACGTGGATTGTATATTCTCCTTCTTTGGATGCAATGTTTTGCTTTTGCTGTGCACTCTTTGGGAAACTGGATAGCAGTATCTGGCCTGGCAGTGCCTTTCTTGTACTCTTAAAGAACATGAACATATGAACAGTCAAAGCCACACGCACAGAACATGGAAAAATGGTGCAACCTACAGGTAGGAATGAGCACTACTACTACTATTGATCTTTTGCTGGAACAGAAATACTGGAAATTTGTTCTGACTGGCCATTATTTGTCACATGGCAGAACAAAATCTTTTCGTGGACATACAATGGATCTGCACCATCCACAAAATGGAAACTTTCTTCGTCAGATTGAATTACTAGCAAAGTTCGATCATGTTATGAGTGAGCACCTGAGACGTATTGAGAAGAAAGAAATTGCTGATCACTATCTCAGTAAAGATATTCAAAACAAACTTACACTGATTGCAGACTATACTCTTAAAGCTATAGTGAAAAGGATTAAAAATGCCAGATATTTCACTGTTATAATGGACTGTATTCCAGATATCAGCCACACGGAGCAGCTATCAGTAACGCTGCGGATTGTCACTTGCGAGTTATCAGTTGGCTCATCAATATCTGAACATTTCGTCGGGTTTCTGGCAGTTGAGGATATAACTGGGAAGGGCTTGTGCAGCAGCCTTTTGGGTCATCTTGAGAACCTGGAAGTCAGCATCACAGACTGCAGAGGATAGTCATATGATAACGGTAGCAACATGAAGGGAAACCAGCAAGGTGTACAGAGAAGAGTCTTGGAGATTAACAAAAAGGCCTTATGCATGCCTTGTGGTAGTCACAACCTCAATTTGGTAATTCTGGATGCTGCAAACTCATCAGTGCTATCTGTGACTTTTTTTTTGGTGTTCTGCAGTGTGTCTACACTATATTTAGTTCTTCTGTTCAACGCTGGTCAATCTTGAAACGGCATGTTACCCGGTTTTTAAAACAGCTCTCTGCCACTAGATGGGAATGTCGGGTTGAAAGTGTAAAAGTGCTTCGCTACCAACTAAAAGAAGTTCTTGCTGCCCTCAAAGGACTTTTTGCTCTGCACAAACTGATGCAAAATCGCTCACCTCTTGAGATGCTCAACTACATCTACAAGGAGAATGTGCTGGAGCTGTATCCCAATCTCAGCATTCCCTTATGTCTGCTTTTGACAGTGCCTGTTACTGTAGCATCTGGGGAGAGAAGCTTTTCCTGCCTTAAATTAATAAAGAACTATATATGTTCTACGATGACCCAGGACCATTTAACAGGACTAGCACAAATATCCATCGAGCACCAGCTGTGCCGTTCACTCGATTATGAGGATATAATTTCTGACTTTGCTGCTCTTACCCATTGAGTCCCAACTGGTCCCGTTGGAAGTGTCACTATGTAGCATGATACACAACGTCAGTGTGTTTTGGGATTTCACTGCAGCAATGACGGTCTCTAGCGAGCCAAGAAAAGAAAATGTTTGCTTATCTTGGGATAGGGAGGAAATTAAAGCACTTTTGAATATTTGGTCAGAAAGTTTATTTTTAATGACCAGCGACACAACAAACAAATACCAAGAGAGCTTTACAAACAAATACTTACCATGCAAGCTGTATGACGATATAAATACAGGCCATCCTCTTCTTTTTCTTTGTTTTCACTGCCAGTTGCTGTAAAATCAGTATTTATAAGGCTGTCAATAGTGTGGATAACGAAAATGAAAAAGGTGTACATAAGCGTGGCTAGTGGAAACGGGGTATAACTGACTGCAGTAGTAGCTGAACTCCCATGTGCCGTTTGTAGGTAAGAATGATTTTCTATGTATTATATATGCTTGGCAGCACTTGTGGAGATGTGTGGATTGTTACACTGTGTAATGTACAGTATATGTGGCACATTGTATTTTGATGCTTGGAAACCCTAAACACGACAAATGAATTATTATTATTATTATTATTATTATTATTATTATTAATAATAATAATAATAATAATAATAATAATAATAATAATAATAATAATAATAATAATATATGTGATGACATGTTTAGATTTTGTAGTGTGTTTTATGAGCATCTTATTTGTATGGATGCTGTTATGTTGTATGCATAGCCATTACGCAAATCATGAGTGCAATCAATGTACCTGTGTCTGCCAGTTATCAGATCGTGTGGAGTCATTACCATGCTTATTATTGCTAAGATTCAAGGTGGGGGAGAGGCAAAGATTTGCAACAGACACTGTGTTTTAAAGTGAGTTGAAAGCTACAATAAACAAGCTTCCTTTGTTCGAAGTTTAAAATCAGTTGTTTGTCCATTTACTCAAAATAACCAGATGCAGTATGCAACATAAGCTTTCATATACCTAATAAACAGCACATTTATTTTTTATAAGCGCCTATTCTGCCCTGGTAGGTGCCCCGGAACCAGTGGCGTAGCTTGGAGGTGGTTTTACAACACACACCCCCCAAACGAATTATTCAACTACAATAAAAAACATCAGCCATGTGGAAAAATCTCGATCCATCACCAACACCCTCCACCCCCCCCCCCCCCCCGAAACATAATCCAAGTGATTCACCAGCACACACACTACCCCCCCCCCCCCCCCCACCCGGAACGAAATCCTTGCTACGCCAGTGTTATTAACCATCATCAAAAAAATCTCCATCCACCCCCGTAACAACATCCTGGCTATGCCATTGCCCGGAATCAAGTATTGCATGGGGCCCCCAGGGGGCAAAGACTGCCACTGGCAGTAACAGCACAAATTTAACAAAAACATAAATATAATCACAACAATTAAGTTATATTGCTTTACACAGTTTCTGTTCAGTCCTTTATTATTTAATGTTTTATAACTAGCAAAATGATCTTTCATTTAGACAGGATACAGTTTCAATAAATAAGCATCACAAATGCTCCCATACACCACAGACAGACTGTTAATGAATGATTTAAATTGTCACCTAACTGACCTTTATATACAGTATATATATATATATATATATATATATATATATATATATATATATATATATATATATATACAGTCACCTCCAAAAATATTGGCACCCTAAAGATGAGCAAAAAAAGCTGTATAAAATAAACAACACAGGTAATGAGCTATATTTTATATTCAAATATATGGGAAAACCATATTCTTTTATTCTAATACAGTTGCTCAGAGAAAAAGTTTTTTATTAACAAGTAATAAAAAATGTTCTCAAAAAGATAGGTGTCAGAATTATTGGCACCCCTAAAGCTGGGTCCACACCTGAGCGATCAGTTGCGCAACTTAGTTGCTTGCAACCGAGTCGCTTATATGTGGACGTCTCTGCAACCAGTTGCTTGAAGTAGAGCAGTGCTCTACTTTCCAGGCAACCTCCTGAGTGACTTCTGTAGACACAGGCGATCACGTGGCAATTCGCCAACTCTGATTGGTTCTTATAATGCTGACTGCACGGCTTGCATATTAAGAAGCTCTAATTTTAAAAATGTCGGCAGTAAAAAAAAATTAAACGGTTTTCTCCAGCTTTTACGCAGCTTTGTTTTTTTCTTTAGGGAATATGGCATTTAAAATAACAGTTTGAAAAAATAATAACAGCCAACTCTTCCTCATTAATTACTGGACACATTACGACCTGTGTCACCTCGGTTGTCAAAAAATAAATACGATTCTAAACTTGTAGACACGGGAGGGAAAAATGTGTCAACTCGATCGTCAAAACCAAAAAAACTACTTCACCTTGTAGATGGAATAAAAATGAAAAAAAAAAAAAAAAAACTGTCATCTCAGTTATCATAATAAAAAGGAAACTTGTAGATGCGAACCGTTTTGCACAAGTAATTGCTCAGATATGGACACAGCAATTGCTCACAACTGAGTTGCACAATTTCGGGAGGAATTGGGTTGCGCAACTGATCGCTCAGGTGTGGAACCGGCTTAAAGATTCTTATAAATAAAATCAAACAAAATTAAATCTGCATTAACATTCTACTTCTTTAAGTTCATCTCAGTCTTAAGGAACTGTATTGTGGCCTTCCATGGCTTCCTGTTTCACTGGGGTATAAAAATGAGGTGACACGCATATGAAATCCATTTGTCATCCATCACCACTGGGAAGGGCAAAAAACTCACAAATGAAAAGAGACAAATGGTTGTTGACCTTCATAAATCAGGCAATGGGTACAGAACAATAGATAAAAAACTAAATATACCAATTACCACTATTAGGTCAATAATGAAGAAGTTAAAAACCACTGAAACAGTGGTAAACTTGCCTGGTAGAGGACGCAAGTGTATCTTGCCCCCACGCACAGTGAGGCAGATGGTTCGGGAGGCAAAGTTAAATCCAAGGGCCACAGTTGGAGAATTACAGAACTTGGTTGCATCTTGGGATCACCAAGTCTACAATTAGACGCCACCTCCATGCCAATAGGCTATTTGGAAGGGTTGCCAGAAAAAAGCCTTTATTGAGAGCAACCAACAAATATAAGAGCCTTGAGTTTGCTAAACGGCATTGGCACTTCGATTGGAACCAGGTGCTATGGTCAGATGAGACGAAAATAGAGCTCTTTGGCCACGCACACCAGCGGTGGGTTTGGCGTCGAAAGAAGGATGCGTGTGCAGAAAAGAACCTCATACCTACTGTAAAATATGGTGGTGGATCTTTGATGTTATGGGGCTGTTTTGCTTCCACTGGTCCTGGGGCCCTTGTTAAGGTCAACGGCATCATGAACTCAGTACCAGGACATTTTAGCCAAAAACCTGGTTATCTCTGCCAGGAGGCTGAAACTTGGCCGCAAGTGGATCTTCCAGCAAGACAATGACCCCAAGCACACATCAAAATCCACAAAGAAATGGTTAACTGGCTACAAAATCAAATTTTTTCAATGACCATCTCAGTCTCTGGACTTGAACCCCATTGAAAACCTGTGGTTTCAACTGAAGAGGGCAGTCCATAAGCGCAGACCGAAGGATATTAAGGATCTGGAAAGATTCTGTATGGAGGAATGGTCTAAGATCCCTCCCAATGTGTTCTCCAATCTCATTAAACATTATAGAAAAAGACTCAGTGCCGTTATCCTTGCAAGGGGAGGGTGCACAAAGTACTGAAAACAAGGGTGCCAATAATTGGAAATAAATTTATAATTTGAGAAATATGTAATTTTGGTTGATTTCCATTGAATCATTAATAAAGTCAAATATATTCCACATGTTGGAAAATTACAATATAGCTCAGTACTGGTATTATTTATTTTAAACAGTCTTTTTTGGTCTTCTTTATCAATGGTGCCAATGATTTTGGAGGTGACTCTATATATATATATATATATATAATTTATACACTGAGCATCAAAAGAATGATCACTTACATTTCAGCATTAAAAGAAACGTATCACTTATATTTGGATAAAATTCACTAGATGTGATCGAAAAATGACAAACTCAGAGCAGGTGCAGTGACTTTTTATTGTGCTGATTAACAACTGACATCAGGACGATGCTGCAAAATGATCTGTCGATCTTGGGCTTATGCTGTAAGTACACTGTGTGTTTTGAATAATCGTTAATTGTGGGGAATGGTGTGAGTCATTCTCTATAGGAAAAAGAACACCCACACAAAACCTATTGGTGTGATTACAGAGCAAGGGTATAACTGGACAATTTGCTGTGTCTTGAAATCTGGCTTGTGTAAAAACCCATCAATTCCATGGGAAAGATTTCAACCATAGGTATGCAGACAATTGATCCCTAATATATAGAGGCCTGAACCTAAAGCTACAAATAGCTCTTTATTTCAACCTAAATCTGTTTTTCATTAGGTGTTGTTTACACCATCATTCATTTATAAAATATTATATTAGTTAAGTGAAAGACTAGCATGATTGGTAGAGTGGCAGGTTTTGACACTTAGACCAGTCAGGTATAGTTTTCATCCGGTCAACAGGTGTAACAGAAGAAAGCAGTCTTCTGTTTTCACAGAAATAATGAGCTGTGAAACATTAATTACCATACTCTGATGGCATCTATATAAGTATTTCATGAAATATCATCTGTTTCTAAAAAATATAACCTCGAGGTTAATAGGCTTTATGCAATGTGTAACATGATTGCTAAAATATGCTCATCTAACAATGGGTTCCTCCAATGACTGTTTGTTTGATTTCCAGTGTAATTAATTTGGTAAAAGTAAAAGGTACAATACTAATGCTATGTCTCCTTTTGCACCAGTCTGTAAAACTCCATCTCATCTTGTTCTAGTATCAAACTGGGGCTGCTGCTGGTCCTGTATGCAGTCTACAATCCAATCTGCAACGGGGCGTGCAAAGATCCCCTATATCTTTCACTTTGTGTAAAATTCTCATTAATGTGTTTCTTCACCTACCAATATTTCTGCAGTTTTTTTCTTCAGCACAAGGTTTAACATCCACCTAAGCATCCTTCTTACATCAAAGCAAGTAGGAGAGATTAAGTTCTAACAGCCTGCATTCCTAACTGGGGCTGACAGAGTCCCAATTTAAACCAGTGTAAACCAGCCATGTACTAGTAGGTAGACAAACGTTTCTGGTTAATGCATTCGTGATTCAGTAGTTTGTGATATGTTTGTGTATGTTTTCTTTAAGGCTTTCCTTAGCTTACAGCTTCAATTGCAACTCACCAATAGGAAAAATAGCCTGAAGTGTTCTTATACTTAAATGAAAGAGCCTTGGGGCTTTTCCTCAATATGGTAAGAAGAACCTTTCTTAATACTCTGAGGTTGTATGTTTCTTTGTATACAGGCCTAAAGGTCTACACCCTTTACTATACATATTCCATTCAGAGCTATGCCAAGGTTTATGTAGAATGCAAACCTCAAAATACAGCTTATACCACCATGACAGCACAGTCTTCAGCCTGAAACAAGCAAGAGAGACTTCTTAGACCTGCCAAAGATCAACTAAGGTCAGCCAGGGCCAGGTGATAGCAACCATCAACCACCCAAAAAGGAGATGTGTAATAATGTAGCATGAATATGAAAAAATGAAGTGACTACCTGGTATTTATGACTTCTGTAACTAATGATTTGAATGGTATGAGGAAGGTTGTTTAGTCCTAGCTCTTTGGATTCCCCAGACACACTCCAAGCCAGCTAAAGGCTAATTTAGACAAACATGACCATTTAGTAACTTCATATTGGAGCAACAGGTCCCACAAACAATCAGAATGATTTCATACACCATAACATAACAAGAGGAATGTAAAAAAGCAATTCAACGTTTGCCAGGCAAATCTTAGATCACAGAAGTACGTCACTGCTTTTGAGTTCACTCTGATGATAGCTTTCATGAACGCAGGTTAGGCAGGATCAATCGCAGTGAGGGAATGTAATGCAGGAAGCCGTAACAAGCTATTTTATTTCCATTTCTAAATGCTGACGGGGTTCTTGCTATCCCTCAGAGGCGTATCCACTATACATGCAAAGCAGGTTTCATCAGATCAAAATCCACAATCTTGGGGGAAACAGATTACTCTTTTTACAAACTAACACAGTAATTATTTTTCCCCAAGTTTTTTTTTTTTTAATCTGTTTATCCTGCTTTAGTTTTCAGCACTTCAGACCTTTTTAGTGCCAGTGGCAAGGTATCTCACCATGTCACTGTCTGTGAGTCAATGATAAGGAACCTTGTCATGTCCTTGATCTTGTTGGTTACTTGTAAGATTGTTTTTACTATTTCATTTAGAACTATAAAACACTCAATATTGCTAGAAAGTTTATTTTAGTATTTCTAGATTTTGAAACTTAAGTTTTATAGTTTCAAAAAATCAGTTACATTTATACTACATGTTAGCCATCATATTTAAAAAAAAATCTATTACAAAAGGCATAGTCAAATATGGCATCATGGGGCTTGATTTTCAAAACTCATTGGATTTTGTGTAAATGTAAATGTACATACTTTTATGAAGTACACATCTGCTTTGCATCTCAACTTTAACTTTCATTCATTCAAGTAAACATAGTTGTCATGGAAAGAAAATGAACCCCCCACACATACCAGACATCAAGCTCCCTCAAGTGGTTGTCTGTATGAATTGCAGAACCAGACAGGGGTGCCACTGTGGATTCGGCTGCTATTTGTGGCACCGATTGAACTGTTAGCAGCTGCAGAAAGGTCAAACTCACACATCAAAGGGTTTTTCTGGTAACAGACAGCAGATCAAATGATGCTTATTTGCGGATGACATTTTACTTTCCCTAGCAACACTCCCAATGTATGATTCACTGATCAAAAGTGCCTCTTAAACAGTATCTCCGGTTACAAACTATATGAAGAAAGAGCCAGGTACTACCCCCAAATCATTGTACCCTCTAATATGCAAAGCAAATCTAAACTTTGAATTAAAATATAAATTAGAGCTTCAGTGTCCCACAACCTGCTTTTGCAAAAGAAAGCTGAAATGAATCTCATAGAACATATAGAACATTGTAAAACATTGATTAGCAGCCCTTAAAGTGATAAAATATTATTCTACAATATTACTAAAATGACTACACAGTACTTTTCTTCTTTGCAAAATACTGTAGGACTGGGCAGTACAGTAGCAGTGCGTCTCCATATGGAGGCTTGGTGGTCCACTGGTTAAAGAAACGATGTCTCCAGTTCTAAACCCCGCTTAGACACTGACTCTGAGCAAGTCACTTAACCTCTTTGTGCTCCGTCCTTCAGATGAGACCTAAAACCAAGGTCATATACAAGTGACTGCAGCAGTTATTGATGCACAGTCACTTTGGATAAAAGCATCTGCTAAATTAATTAAAAATGAATTGGTCCTTCAATATTTAATAGTGGAATTAAACAAATTTCTTTACGTGTTGTGGTTTAATTGTCACCTGTATTTACACACCTCTGTAGGAAGCCAATTTGATTACACTAATCTGTGTTTTCCAGTGTCTTAGAAATCAGTACAATGGAATTGAGATGGTTGATGTTATGTGCTATTGTTTGTTTTTTCCAGCAGATGGCGCTCGTTAAACACATTGAATGCCCAAATTGGAGATTGTACATACAAAAATGATATATTATCAGGCTTTCTAAAGACATGGGTGAAAAAAATACTATCACAGATAATCAGAGGTCTCTGGTGAGATGGAATATACTAAAAAAATATATTTTTATTCTCTGGCTGTACAGGCCCTCAGAAACATTATCCTTATTACCAGTGACCAAAAAATAAATAAATAAATTAAATAAAAAAAACATGTATTATATTTCATATGTAGTTCAAATGTAATGCCTCCAGAAACTGAACTGGTTTCTGCAACTGCCAACCAGACTAGCTTTCTATAAATACAATTTTATGGTGGCCATAATATAAAGACTCAACTGCAATAATAATAATAATAATAATAATAATAATAATAATAATAATAATAATAATAATAATAATAATAATTTCTACATAGGAGAATGTGGTGTCTTATCAATAATTAACAATATACACTTATTTTGGTTCCAGATTTTTGGTTTTCATATTTTATATCAGTTCTGGACAGCAAGGATTTTACAGCCTGCATGGGTAACTAAATTACATGTGAAAGGCCAGCAGTCTCAGGGTAAATTGGATGTAATTGATACAGTGATTCCAAAAAGTCTTCATAACCTACGAATGCTGACCATAACCAAAGCTGACCGTTTATTTCCTTTTGTTTATAGTAAAAAGGGACTGTCTACTATCTAGTTTTTGCCACAATATTTTTTTTCCATCTTGGGAACGTTTTAATGTCCATATCATACCCAGAAAGTGTTACTACCAAGAAATCTGTGTGATTCCTACTGTAAATGTGATTCCTACTGTAAAATATTTATAATTGCTACTGTAAAACCTGTGATTCCTACTGTAAAATATTTATAATTGCTACTGTAAAATCTGTGATCCCTACTGTAAAATCTGTGATTCCTACTGTAAAATCTGGCGGCAGCAGTATTATGGTATGCATCTAGTGGCCTTGGTCAATTACATTTCATTGATGGCATCATGGACAGTGATTATTGTAAAATACTGGTAAAAAGTGGTGAAGCTGATTGGTCACAAGTGTGTGCTCTGAGATCTTAGTATACATTTAAGTAAACTAGTACATTCCTACTAAAGAAGCTGATAAAGGTCCTACAATGGTCATGTAGACGTTGTCAGGAAAGCTAAAGGAGGCCCAACCAGGTACTAATGCGACATGAAATGTTGATGATTGTCTGGGAGGTGGACACTTTTTGGGTATCAAAACGAACAAGAAAATGTTTAGGACAGAAGAAAAACATTTTTTGGTACATTGATAGATATTAAAGGGCAGCAGTGTGGAGTAGTGGTTAGGGCTCTGGACTCTTGACCGGAGGGTCGTGGGTTCAATCCCAGGCGGTGGGACACAAGGTACTTTACCTAGATTACTCCAGTAAAAACCCAACTGTATAAATGGGAAATTGTATGTAAAAATAATGTGATATCTTGTAACAATTGTAAGTCGCCCTGGATAAGGACGTCTGCTGAAAAAATATAAATAATAATAAATAAGACAAAAATGCTTAACACTGAAATTGTTTTGTTCAATTACATGTTTCTGAATTTGAACGAGAAAAGGAAATAAACATATGAAGGCTTTTTGGAGCCACTGTATGTGCAGCACCCGTATCTTCAAAAGCGGTCCACAGATTCTCAAGTGATTAAAGTGTATATTCGACTACATTACCAGACAAGTAATCAATAGTTACATTCAATTTCACATTGTGTCAGTTTGTAGTATTGTGTGTCAAAACCTTGATAAAAAAATGGCCCATTAAGTTTCTATAGTTTCACAAAAAGCATGAAATTCTTACAGAAAAGCAAAGAAACAAAAAGTGCAACAAATCTGTCAGCACATTCAGGAATATTAAGTTGTATTCTGCGGTGAAAACAGTTTATCACATTTACTATCGCAAGGAGCTGGCAGAAGGTTGTGAAATGTCTCACAAAGTAGTAATGTGGTTGCTCAGCAATGATTGTGTCAAATTCCAGCCCAATACAGTATATACATTATTTCATTTTGGCAGCTTTTGTCTTTGAATTTTTTTCACTTGTATCACTGGATTATTTTCTCACAGTAGTGACAATAAGCTGCAGCTGCTGGCAAGATTACCCCTTTGAAACACAAGCCAATGACTACTACATCTACTTCATAAAAGAGCTATCTAGAACTTTCTCAGGTGGAAAAAAGTAATTTTCCATTTCTGAGAGTGAAAATCGAAGAGCTATTTTGATTATCCTATTATGAAACTTTTACTTTTAATATAGAGGTTTAAAATACCATAGTGAACAGTTGTCCTCATATATGAGAACATACTATTTAAAGATAATATGGTGATTAATAATATAAAAAGTGATTTGATAGAGTATTTGACTGGCACGTAGCTCTTGAATGTCTGAGGTATTGTGTGCTTAGCCCTGTTACATTTGAAAATAAATCAATGCTACTTCCAGAAATCTTGTTTTCTATTAGCTTTATGCCACAAATGATGAGAAATGACCAAATAATGTCCTCAGACGTGTCAAATTGTAATAGACCACTTACCATGGATATATATGGATATATGTTTGCATGCAGTATATTTTAAGAGTTCACAAGAGAGCGACATGAGGGAAGAGCATTTCTCCCATTGGTGTATATATAGGGGGAAAAGTACACAATTTTACCCAACACAATAATTCTAAACAGTTGCTTCAAAGGGTTGATACAGAACTTTAGTTTTAGAATTTGAAAGTAAAATGGGATAATATAGTATTGGCACTACAATATTCAGTCCCAGTCATAAAAACAAACACATTGATGGTTTACTGATATCTAGTTCAAGTTACAAGCACATATAAAGTGCTGGTGAGTGAAACATTGGATTACAACATTGGGAGTTATTAAAACCCTGATCTCTCCCAGATAAAATAATTAACACCCACAAAGCCAACAAAACCAACCTCAATTTAACATGTTCTCCACTGAATATCTCTTGTGTCTGAACTGTCTCATTCTACAGTACATTGAAGGTAAACTAACTCATGCCCAGTTACTGTACCTATAATCTGGATCAGTGGACTCATCCACAGACAACTGTGTAATGCAATATTATGAGTTAAAACAACAAGACACCAAGGGGAATCTCTTTGGGATTAATTCTAATCATACTTAGTTGATGCAATCCTAGTAGATTCCTTGATACTGTAAACTGCTCTGAAAGAATACAGCTTTGGGTATGTGAGGTATAGGCTGTTTGAATCATCCCCTAATGCTAACATTTTGTTTAATGCATCCATCTGTGGATTTTGTTAGTATATTTTTGGTGATCTTTCTATTCCGATCCATATTAAATATGTTCAGGCAATCTTTTCATACAGGTTTGACTCCTATATTTGGCAAGCCTCCTGTTCTTGTACTATAGTAATTGGCATGAGATTAAGCTTGTACTTTATGTAATAGTTTGAATCTTTGTGTCCTTTAAATAATTCATAATTCCCATTGTTACCAGCTCTTCCCGGGTTCTTGCCAAAACAGTTGTTGTAATGTTTTATTTTCACAGAAATGGTGTGTGTTTTGTGTACTTTAAAACATTGGTAACACTCCAATTTATTCACTCAATAATTACATATAACTGCTTAATCTCCACAATCTTTCTTTTTTCTTGTAATTTCAGATGAATATAGGAATAACACTAACACTGTAAAACTAAATTTGGTTTCCATTTCCATCAAACTACTTTCCCTGTGTAATTTCTAATCTCAGAGGGACAATACGGGGAGATTTTCCCTTATAAAAAAATACCAAACAAGCATGAAAATATGGTAATGCACTGGTAAGCATTTTAAAGCCCAAAGAGTTATGGTTAATCGTATTAAAAAAATAAATAAAAAAAAAACATGCCAAATCAAGGCAAACTATGGTAAATGCTCAGTATAACCATGGGGAAACTACAGAAATATTGTACAACTTTACTGTGGTAAACTTTTACAAGGGTTTCTCATGTACAGTATGACCCTTCTTTCAACATACTGTATGTGTTTCAGGAAAAACAGGATATGTACCCCCCTGAGTTACTTACAATATAAGAAATACAGTGGCTTGGTGAAAACAAAGAAAATACTTTTAACACAACTTTTCACATGTGTACTTGTCATAAATGTGGATGTTTTTAATACCACTGTTTCAATAAAATAACACTTTGACATTGAAACAGCAGATAGCATCAAAATCCTTGACTGTTTTGTTGAGTTGAATTGTAAACCTTACACTTTGCTGCCTACTGTCCTACTGTCAAACTATTTGACAGTTTTGGAGCCCTTTTGCTTCCTAGAAGAACCTTTAGGTCTGATTGTTGTTCTCTGTGGAGGGATATAGTGGAAACCTGGAGTGACTAGAGGCAACGTACTGAACTTCACTGGCTTTTGCACCTGCTTGGGTTTATGTTTGCTCTTTGGCTTATTCACACGTGGTACAGATGTTTTTTTCTTGTTTTTTTTCTCTACTTTTGATAAAAAGTCTTTTCTTGTTGCTTTTGGAGGTTTGGGATTTGTTTTTGGATGAATTCTGGGTGCGGTTGTTTTAAGAGCTGGCTTTGTGGTATAGATTTTCCTTGTAGGTACCATTGTTGCCAAGGTTGTAGGTCTGACTGTCGTAGGCCTGAAAGTAGTTGTAGCAAGTGGCTTTGTGGTAAATTTGATCTTTTTTGGTGGTACCCTAGTGGGTGGATTGTTGTTCATGTCCAAAACTGTCACTGTCAGAAAAGAAAGAAGGAGATTTTTTTAGCGTACAGTACATTAGCATCAAGTACTAGAAAACAATTTGACAGAAAATTTGATGTAAATGGTGTCATGGCATAAATGGCTATTTTACTGTGGCTTTTGGGAACCAAAATGGAACGTTCTTTTTCTAAATCAAATCCTGTGTTAAGAAATGCTATCGCACATTATCAAAACTAGTTCACAAGGCAGGAGCCAGGCCTGCATAAAGGGAATACTAGAATAAAGAGACTAAGTAACTTCAGCAACACAATATGGGTTTCCTCTTGCCTACTCAGAGAACCACCCTCGCTGAGGTGAGGCCGAACCGATCGACCTCCAAGGCCGGGAAGCGAGGTAACTTCCCCCAAGGGGAAACTAAGGAAGGATAGAGGATGAACTGAGGTCTTCCCTGACATCTAATAGAGAGAGATCAGACTCGGCTAACACCGAGGCTGCATGGAGAGCCTCGTGATCTATGCAGGGAGAACAAAAGCGCTGGAAAAGAAAATAAAGAAATAAACACATTTAGAGGGCCAGCTGTAAGAGCCACCTTTGAAAAGCTGAGTCAATGACTAGCTCGAAAGTTTGGAGCAAGCTTTGCTCTCCGAAGGGGAAGACTGGCACGGGTGCAAATGAATAGATTTAAGCAAGAGAATGGAAAACGAAATGTAGTTAGAAATGTTTTGACCGGGGGTCCCCTCTGACTTGTGGGAACCTTCCTCACGGAGGGTGATACGACGTTGTCAGCCTCTAAGGTTGGGAAGTGAGCTTCACTTGCCCCCAGAGGGGACCGTTGCAGAGGTGACACAGAAAAGTGGAGGAGGAAGGGAGGATGGAGGAAACTGAAAAGCAAGGTGATAATTAGGAAGCTAGCTACAGTTTAAATAGGATGACTGACAGGTATTTTAGTGGGATGACACAAGGGAGGAGCTCCACCCCCCGCAAAATACACCAATGTTCTACTAACACAAGGTCCACTTAAAACTCAGGTAAAAGCACGGCAGGTTTGGATTGAGAATTGTAAATTCTTTTACCAGACAAATTTGTTATGCAGATGGTCACATTGGCTGAAGTAGGGGTAGTGATAGGAGGCTGTGTGGTCCAGTGGTTAAAGAAAAGGGCTTGTAACCAGGAGGTCCCCGGTTCAAATCCCACCTCAACCACTGACTCATTGTGTGACCCTCAGCAAGTCACTTAACCTCCTTGTGCTCCGTCTTTCGGGTGAGACGTAGTTGTAAGTGACTCTGCAGCTGATGCATAGTTCACACACCCTAGTCTTTGTAAGTCGCCTTGGATAAAGGCGTCTGCTAAATAAACAAATAATAATAGTGAGATATAACATATCATTAAAAATAAACTTAGAATTGGAATTAGTAGCATTGGCACTTAACCACAGCACATTAAGAAATCTTTTTTTGGTTATAGCGGAAGAATGTGGCCGTGTGATGACCACAATACCAAAGGTGCTACTGCACCTATTAAGCAGGGTAGTACATTTCAGATATTTAAAAAAATGTTCATGGCAAAAAAACTAAAAAACAAAACAAAACTGAGGAATACTATTATGGGTTCTATTTTTGGTTGTGATATAAAGCTGTGTATTTTGGAAAGCAACAAATAAATAATAAATACAGTGTGGTAGATATCCTAGCAGGAAGAGAGGTTGGACATCAAAGCGTTAGACAAGAGCCAAAAACAACTTGGAGAAATGATGCAGTGACTTACGTGCTTGGGGCACAAACGGTCTTCGTTTTCCTTTCACTTTCACAGGAAGAGGTTTCTGTTTACATTTTCCCGGTGGCGCTCTCCTATTAAAAACCAAAAAGGTATAGCTAGAAGTAGCACAAGTATAGCTTTTATGTTCCTCAAAGTCAGAAATAGCCCCATAGAGCCAGTTGTTTATAAGAACCTACCGCAAACCAGTGTGGAAGGAATCTGGAACACCGAGCAAACCAGGAATACTCATTGACATCTACTATAAAAACTGTCTGTATTTTTTTAAACTAACTACACATTGCAATATTTGTATCCCAATTAACCCACATTCAGTTTGGGAATCCTTGTGAACAGAATAGCAGCTTTTAGTAATTGTGTGTCCCATTAAACCATGTGAATGCATGACTTACTACAGTGTGTGTCCCCCAGCCTACCTTTGGCTCATCGTCAGCTTTACATCTCCTAGGCCTTGTACTCATCAGATTTCAGTGCAGTATATTTAGCACATCAGGTTTTAAAGTGAAAATATAAAATACAAACCTGGAAGGATCAATAAACTTGTAAATTGTTCCATATGGGGAATAGGCAGTTGGATGTGAAGTCGACATGAAGTACAGCTCCCCTAATAAGTTCAAACACAAATAGCTCATTTATATTGGCTTAATATCAAAGTAATGTCTTTAGGGTAAATTTAAGAAACACATCACGGCTGCAGTGTAACTAACCACTCAATTTTAAAATGATACATTTAAAGTAAATATACATGGAAGATTCAAGCTGTAAACATCTCCCCAAGAAAAAAATAACATTAATTAATACAGTCTTTTTTAATTTTGTTTCAGTTTACATTTAGATAGTAGCCAGCAATAGGGTACAGGAACAAGTCATGAGCAAGGTGCCAACTGGAATAATGTGTTTTTTTTTGTTTGTTTTTTAAGGTGCGTTAATCACAATGTATATATTTTTTTCTTAAAAGGTTTTACTCTATTAAACTTAGATTTTGAGTCTTTTTATCATTCATGTTTACTATAAACTCAAAATGAAGTGTATTTTCGTGTATGTAATCCAGCATCGCTTGGGCCAGATTAGACAGTGCTGGATTTCACAGTTATTGCAAAAAAAATCTAATACTGTACCTAAAAAAAAAGGTAAAACGACAAAATTGCCCTTTACTGCAGAATCCATTGCCTATTATTCTAATACATAAATACTGTAAAGTGGTTTGTCACCTGCTTCATCTTCCGCAAAGGAGATAATAAATTTGTGGTAATGATTGATCAGTCTGGGAAAAGAGCAAGTCTGCATTTGACCCATGCAGATCTTTTTCTCCTTCCAAGTTCCAGTCTTCCTATCTTCCTGCAATGCCATAAGTCGACTGGATGAAAAATAAGATCTCATATTTTAGGATTTATTTGTTAGTTGAAGATAACACCTGTAGAGGTTACTGTCATCAGCATAGCTATCGTTTTAATCCTTTTATGTGTACAATCAAGACTTTAACCATCTATTGTAATAAAGCAAGTACAAGATGGAAATTGAAACTCCCTATATATAATAACTAACAGCATGTCAACAATTAACAATAATAGTATAGTATGTATAATATTATAATACTGTTATGTGTATTATTCTGTCATCTTTAAAAGAGTAACTTCAATTTCCTTTGTGTACTTTTCTCTTACTGTTTGCAATCATTCTGAGTGGTGAGCCAAGAGCTATTTTTAAAAAATGTTTACTCCAGTCTTTTATTTAACTCCTATTTTTTTGGATGGAGAAAAACACCTGTTAATATGACAAAGCTAGAACCACACAACTAGGCAATACAATACATTCTCCCAAGCACACTTAAGTTGTTTGTTTCTCATGTGGTAAAGTTCGTATGATTTTTATTTTCTCTGTTAAAACATAGAAATCAATTAAAGACTGGAGTAAATGCTTTGAAAATGTGGCCCAAAATGTCTATATTAGTGAGCTCCAGCACCCTGTAGCACACAGCAGTTTATTGTCAGCAAAACAAAATGAAACTTGATCCCTTTGCAAATCACTAGTCACTCTTAGTTTTATAGACACTTTGTCTAATCTAGTCAATGTTACAAATAATATATGGCAGGTAACTACAACTCAAGAACAGCCGCTAAACTCAGGTAAAAGCACCTTAGAGTCTCACTGAATGACTGTAGACATCACAAAAAGGTAAGAGAACGGTAAAAAACAAAGAACATGTTATTTTAGCTGCTTAGTGTTTAATGATTTATTTTCGTACCTTTCTATTACCCTTAATGTGTGCGTTTATGATGTTGTATATTCCTGAATGCAAAACAAATGAATCCCATCAACTTACCCAGACATGAAATCACCAAAAATGTACAAGCCGTTTAGATTTGGTGACTCACATCCTCGGTACACGTACCCTCCAGTAACAGATTTGCCAATCCTGTGACTATAGGCAAAAATAGGAAGGATGTCATCTGTCAATTAAAAAAGAGTAATACATTTACTGTACAAAAAACAAACGTTTTTTTTCCCAGATGTTTTGGGTAGGTTTTAGGTAGGCAGTTTGACCATACATGTGAAAATGTGTGTGTTTGGGTGGGAATAGAAAATCAATGTTGCCTAAAACCCTTGTGGGCAACTAATATTTGTATTTGAATATTGAAAATAAAATTGTGATTCCTGAGTTATACCTACCTGACCATCAGCAGCCCTGTCACAGCTTTTAAAAATCTAAAAATAAAACACTTTCAAGATATATTTTACTGTATTCACAATTTAAACTGCATATACGTGAACAATATATATGTACTTTACCATATTTTCTTATTCTTTTGTGCACCAACACTTGCTTATGCTTTAACCATATTAAACTAAAGCAACATCAGGAAATGGATCTGAGATACAAAGGTATATTATCTGACATTTATTGGGATATATACACAGTATTATATATTTAACACTTGTTTTCATTCACAGGGTTGTCACACAAACTGGACCTGAAGAGACTGTTCAATGTTTTTCTCAGCAACTTTACAGTTAATCCATTGATTCCAAATGTCATAGACATACTGCAGGGTACTCTTGGTAATGCGACCAGTTTCTCTATAGAAAGTGGTTTCGAATTGCTCAATGGTTTATTACTTTGCATGACTTCAGAATAACCCTGCAAAAAAAAAGAAAATTATCTGCAAGCCAAATATGGTTACTCAAAATCCTTCAAATAGATAGATTTAAAATAAGAGGCTTACCCAAAGATGAGTTGTGACACAGGTTAGCATCATAGCATTCAAATCCCTCTTTTGCTCGCCAGCCATAGTTGCCTCCTTTCACTATGAAGTCAACCTCTTCATATTTGTTCTGACCCACATCACCACAGAATATCCTGCCTCTTCCATTGTGAGTGACAGGGTCCCCGCGATCCACTGAACAGCGCCACATGTTCCTCACTCCATAGGCATATACTTCAGGACGGGCGTTTTTGTCGGACCTGAAGGGGTTGTCTAAAGGAATTCTATATGGTTTTCCATCCGAGTCAGACCCATCTACATCAATTCGTAACACTTTGCCTAGTAGTGCACTCCTAAACAGAAAAGTGAAAATGAAATTTAGGAATCTATAAGTGTTAATGGTTATTTCTTATACAAACAGCAAAACAATAATGTGAAAATATTGGGAGTTAGTATTCCAGCAACACTTTCACATATGAGTTATAAAGTTAACTTACTTGTTTTGAGCATTCCCAAATTTCCCAAAGGGGTCCCCAGCTTTTCCACCATCTCCAGTAAAGACGTACATGTAGCCATCAAAACCAAACAGGAGTTGTCCACCGTTGTGATTCGAAGCAGGTTCCTCAATCTCAAAAATTAACCTGTCAATTTAATAGCACTTTTATACCAGAATGCATAAAAAAATATATATTTTGTATTCATGAAATACAAAATGACAGATTTATCAAAGTCTATTGCAGATGCAACAGGTTGTGTAACATTAAGTTGGTCCACTTTTGGAACAATCTTTTGACGATTTAAAATGTATTAAACTACAATTTTCTGTTGTTTGTATGTTTTTATTGCTGTGGTTTATTTATTACTTTTGCCGTCATCATTTCAAAGATGCATGATACAAAAAACATGTCTGTTTACATTGGTGTCTGTATAATTTAAGCTAGACCTAAACCTGAAAATGTGTTTCGTATAGCATCCATTAAGGTGAATGTTTATATAAAAAAGAATGGAACAAACAAATGTGACTTTGTGCTTGTTAATATGCATATGTTTGCTGAGTGCAACATTAAATTATTGTATAGTACCAATAATGAACATGCAATAATAAGGGATTAATAAGAATAGAACCCATAAATGAATGCTGTCTTTACTATTCACTTTATCTACTGTGCTGTAGAACTAGGAAAGTTCTGTGTCCAGTGTGAGCCAGCAGGGATGCAGCTCATTCTAAGACATAATGCTCCCTCTGCTGGTTCAATTTTGCTATTTCAGTTTTCATGATTATTATTATTATTTATTTCTTAGCAGACACCCTTATCCAGGGCGACTTACAATTGTTACAAGATATCACATTATTTTTACATACAATTACATTATTTTTTACATACAATTTCCCATTTATACAGTTGGATTTTTACAGGAGCAATCTAGGTAAAGTACCTTGCTCAAGGGAACAGCAGCAGTGTCCCCCCGCCTAGAATTGAACCCACGACCCTCCGGTCAAGAGTCCAGAGCCCTAACCACTACTCCACACTGCTGCCCTACTCCACAATGATGTACCCTTTATTTGACAAGAACCAATTGGAATAGTGTATTATACAATTTTATGAATCTACCATTGAACGAAATGAAGACATCAAATTTGTACTATTGCTTTGAAATAATAAATAGTCATTATTAAACCTTTAATTAAACACTTACAAATGTTTACCTTTCAGAATTAGGATCAGCTTTGTTCATATCCAACGACGATACCTTGAACTCGGCGATTCTGATCTTTTCTACTTGGTTCTTGACTAAGACAGAATAATAGACATAGAATCTGCCATTGTTTTTGTATTTCGGATGAAAAGCGAGTCCCAAAAGCCCTCTTTCATCTCCTGCCCAGGGGGTGGTAAGTACTGCTGCACTGAGGTCCAAGAAAGGCTCTTCCAATCGACTGCCATCTGGCAAGTAAATCCAAATGAAGCCTAGCTGCTCTGCCACAAACATGCGATGGGTGTTGTCATTAGCGTGCAGCATCAACACAGGGTTCCGGAGACCATTAGCCACTTCGATCAGGCAAAGCTGAAAGCAGCCTTTGGAATCCTGCACAACAGAACCCAGGTTGCTATTGAGATCTGTGTTTTGTATTACATTGGGGAAGCAGTAGTCTTGGTCTGGCAGGTTCATTAGATTACAGAACTTATATCGGTCCTTCTCACAGGACTCCCGAAGGTTTTTGTCGTCAGTTAGGAGTGTGATGACTGACTGGCATTTAATGTGAAATTCTGAGCAGTAGTTGAAGCACAATCCTGGGAGGTTTCTCACGGGAGTGTATGGGTCCTCCGCATCAAATAGATGAGCAGCATAGGGGGAGCACTCCTGCAGAACACATGAGCCTGTTAATGGACTAGATCATGATTTGCCTAGTTCTGGTTAATACTTGCTGCTTGTGAGAGGAGGTGCTGGATACTGGGAATACAAGCTTCTCCAGAGAGCATATCTCAAGCTTGCCACAGAAGGGGTGAGGGAGCACTTCAGTCTTTATTCCCATCTAATTTTGTTGTCATACCTACTACACTGAAACATGCTATCCAACAATATTAATTCCTCTTTGTGGGTGCTCAATAAAGCAGGCCAAATTTGTTATATAGTGTAGGTAATGAACAACATGTGTAAAGTTGTACATTTACAGGATGTTTTGTTTTCCTGTTGTGCTGCTGGATTTAACATTGACTCAGTGTAGTGACTTTGTAGCATGCAACAACTTTTAGATGGCAGATACATTTTCTTACATTGTAGTCTACTAATAGCGATTCAATAAATCAGATACCACAGATCCATTCACAATTGTACACCAAAATACTGTTTCAACTCTTTTCCTGCTTTCCTGTATGTACTTACTACATGCAATTTTGGTTTTGGCCTTCCGTTTTTATAATTTATTTTTTTGTTGCAAAGCCTCTTGCACTAAATGGATTAGTCAAGAAACTTTTCACTGAGTTTTCCATTTAGATTTTGACGACAAGAGTTCACGCACCAGTCAGTGTTCAGTCAAGGAGGATTCAATTATACAGTTGCATGCCTTGCCTATGTTTTCCAATGCATTGCCTATGAAGTGAGGTGCACGCTGCGTCGCGTTACCTAATCCTGGTCCTGGGGGACCCCTGTGCCTGCTGATTTTCATTCCAACTGAGTTCTCATTTACTTAATCAAACCCTTAATTGTACTAATAATGTGCTTAATTAGACCTTTTTAAATTGTTTTCAGCTCTTAAACAGTTGCAGAGTTCAAGTTACTTATAAAATGTTAAAGCTAACTTGAAATATGCAACTGTTACAGTTGAAAACAATAAAAAAAGTCTAATTAAACAAATGATCAGTTCAATTAAGGATCTAGTTAAGTAATTGAAAACGCAGTTGGAATGAAAACCAGAAGACACAGGGGTCCCCGAGGACCGGGGTTGAAAACCACTGACAGACTGATAAGCTTGTTGTCCGTTTTTTATTTTTTATATAAAGTCTATTTTTCAGTTGCCTAAACTAAACTAAAAACAGATGGCTTCTTCTGTTTCCCAATTAAACCTAATTCCTTTAGAACTCACCATGTTTTAATAAAAAAAAAAAAAAGAGAAAAAAACAGAAGCAGTCTGGGAAGATTTTTTGGTCACATGTTTTCTGCTTATGAGAATATACTCATTTCCATTAAATGTATGCATATTAATGCGTCTTAATCCACATGAACTAGTGAATCAAATTTTTCAAAATACTAGAGTATTTTTTGCAATTCAGTATAATAGCTACATTTATGTGAACAAACCTGTTTTCATTGGGCAAATCGCATGTTTTTCCTTTAAACGTTTCCTGTTAGTGAATTAACAGCTCCATTGGAAACATATGAGCACTTAAAAGTGCCATGTGCTGTTCAGGTCAAGATTACAGCTTGTAAAGTTTAAAGGAGGTGCCATTTCCCTCACCTTTCATGGGGGAAAATAATATATTGATTTAATTGACCCAATAAAATCAGACTGAAAACAACATGGTTTCATAAGATGCTGAAAGTATAGTGCAAGTGTTAAATAAACATTGGATACTAAATCCCTGTCTCTGGAATATGCATTCCCTGAATGGGGATCATAATGCTCCACGTTAGGGTTATATCATAAATGAATTGTTTTCCAAAAAAAATGACAGCTAAACAGTTCATGGGCTTCTGATTACCATGTCTGAACATATCCACCAAGCACATATACAGTACAGCACATGTCATAAATGTGTATCACTCTTATATAACTATGCTCGTTTTGTAGAGAAGGTGGAAGCAGCTAAACATCTCTACCCCAAATCCCAACACACCGTCAGCAACACAGGCAGGGTTATCAAGTAATCTGTCAGAGGTAAAGGTCTAAATAATTGTGTAAATAAACAATTGATTGGAACAGAATGTTGTATATGTGTTATGGTAAAAGTCTGAATCTGGTCATTTACCGTTTTGCTTGGTAAATGTCGACATTTACCAGTAAATCTTAAGATGTGCAAATATGTGTGCATTCACCGTAACTATATGATTAATCTATTAACTATTTTTGAAAGACTACTAAAAAAATGTTTAGAACAAAAACCTAATTTATTTTTATTTCAGCAGTACATTTGCACCTCAAGATGCTTAAAAATAAAAACACTTAAAAAAAAAGATTACTTCACACATGTTCCACAATCACAACCGCAAGTCTCTTTAACCCTTTAAGGTACATGGAACACGTGTCTCACAAATAAAAGCCATGCTAACTTTCTTATTTTTGAAATGAAGTGCACCACACATGGTTTAACATTTAGTAAAAGTTTGAATCTGGTCATCCACATGATCAGTTTCCTCATGATACTTGAGTCACTCTCAAATGTATTTTAAAATGAGCCCATTTGAACAACCGCTCAACTCCGTGTGTACCTTAAGGGGTTAACAGCTTTCTTGGAGGCTGTTAATTGTAATATTTCCAGGTGCTCTTGGCACAGTGAATTGAGAGGTTTTAGTAAAACCACACGGAGCTGATTCATTAATGTTCTGGGAAATTAAAAATAGGTCTTAGGAACTTAGTTTCAAGAGTCAATAATAGCCTATATACTTACTTATAAAATAAACGTTTACGAATAGTTTTACGATTACCGCGGACCCCGATTAGCACTAGTTTAGCACTACATTACCTAAAATAACATTAGGCCAAAATTAGTGAGAACTGGTGTTCATGCCAGCCATATGAAAGGTTATATTATTGGTCAAAAACACATGGTATATTTAAAAACACGTTATGTAATGTGTATGTGTAACAGTATACCACAATTGTAATCAATTAATTAACAGAAAATACATAAATGGAGATAACTAAAATATATCCAATTAATTCATTGTGCATAATTTTGAAGGAATTCGTTTGTAGATGTTTTCTGACTAGATTTATATTGAAATGTATGTAAAATACTAATACTACTACTATGAAAGGAGAGAAGGTTAGCACTCCCCTTGACAAGGATGGAAGAGGTCCTAGTGGCCTTCAACACACATACGGTTAAGACTTTGCCACTTACTTCGTGGCATCTCTAACTACTAAGACTACTACGACTACTACTACTACTGATAATAATAATAATAATAATAATAATAATAATAATAATAATAATAATAATAATAATAATAATGTTTAAACATAAACTTATTATTATTATTATTATTATTATTATTATTATTATTATTATTATTATTTTTTTATTTTTTATTTTTTTTAAGACTAACGTCACAGGAAACGTATTTAACGAAGAACAAAACTGCGTGGTTCAAATCCAAAACGCAAAAAGGCACCGAACATGTTCAATCCAAGATTACTGTACCTGACAGAGAAGGTCTTTAACGAACCCACCACACAGTTCGTGCCCCTGGATATCAAAAAAGTCCATGATGTCCCAGTATCGTTCAGCAATGTCATTGTCTTTGTTCTGATCACAGCACCCAAACTTATCATACTGAGTGCAGAACTCCAAATGATGAGGTGGTTTGAATGGAGGTCGGTAGTCTAAACATTGGGGATGCCCAGATGATTCGTCCACCATCAAAAACGACAAAAAAATCAAAAGCATACACTGAGATGATTGGGAGTAGTGCAGCTTTCCAATCGGTTTGAGTAGCCTGGCCCAGGGTGATTGAGATTCCTTGCGGTAGAAGATTGCATTCTTCTTTGGGTGACCTAGAGGATCTTGTGCACTCATCATCTCGACTTTATAACTCAGTCAGAACGCAGTGTTTGCTCTAGTTCTCAATGAAGTGTTTGTGGGCTGGGTAACACCACACGCTTTCAGTATTTCACACGTCACTCAAAGAGCGCACTTTTGAATCTGCTTATTGTATTTGAACAGGTTGTAGTGCCAGACCACTCTGTGTGGGCATTTGTAACATACTCTCAATGTAAATATACTGTATCACTGATTTTTTTTTTTTTTTTTTTTTTCTCCAGGTCAAGTAATCTAAATACGTAAATATTTAATAATTCATATGAGTAGACTACCGTGCTTTGAATGATGGTTATTACACAAATAACTTTTAACTGTCAAATTGCCACATAGAAACCACATTTAGTGAACTAAAAATGGATGCCATTTTCAATTTTCAAAGGTTAAAAATTGGGGGAAAATAATGAAAAAGGAAAGACTAATGTAAAACAGTAATAATAATAATAATAATAATAATAATAATAATAATAATAATAATAATAAAATATCATTCTACGTCTGTAATGAAAAAGGTAATGCAAACGGAAAGCCAATCATTTTCCATTTGGTACAGTAACAAAATAGTAACTTGTTAATTTAGGACAGGGCTTAGTGTAGTACACCTTTTGTGCAAACCGAAAAAAATATATTATTATTATTATTATTATTATTATTATTATTATTATTATAATAAGCAATATGAAAGTATTAACACACTCCAGGGTTTTCAGATATGGTGCAATATCCGGACGCCTATAGGGTGTTGTATGGTATGAAGCAAAGGCCTGCAGATTTCGGGCTATATTTGAACACCCTGGAGTGTGTCTTTGCACTTTTAAAATGGCACCCTCCACCTTACTCCACCCCATCCAAAGTGAATTGGTTGTCAAGGGAATTGGGCACAATGGTTCTGAAAACATATAGGCAGTTTTCATCTTATCTTATTCATACTTAAAGAACAAAACATCGTAAATGAAGGAGAATTTGCATGCAGGTGCACTGTAAAAAAAAATGCCACTGTTGCCAAGCTGCCACGCCTTTTACTGTCAAATTAGGTTCAGAACCATACACTATTTTAACGGTCTCTTCTGTTAAATTTACAGCAATTCACATTTACATTTTACTAAGATTTACTAAGATTTACCATAAAATAAGTGTTATTCTGTATTTCGAGCGTTTACAAATAAATACTACAATAATCTACAAATAAATACTTTTAAATAATGGTTAATTCACATCAAATAATGGTTTTATTGTGTATTTCTAGTGTTTTTCACTGTCATTCAACAAATAAATAGTTCTAAATTAATGGTTCCCTTTCAATTCAAAGATGACTACCAATGAACATTATGTATGGGATATGCCTGCCCATTGTGTAGGTAATTGCTGAGCTCTCTATACCAGAGCTGCCGATGGACCCCTTCCTGGGATGATGCACCAGCACCATTGACTGTGACAGAACCTAGCTCAGAGGTTTCCTCTGAGTCTAGTTTACCACCATTGCCCAGCTCTATACCGGTTAACTCCACCATCACAGTCTTAGTTAAGGCTCCGCCGGTGGGTGGATTTCCCAGAAGCCCCATGTGTCCTAACTCTCAATGTAGGGTTACGGAGACACACCTAAAGAGGGCTTATGCAGAGGAAGTGTAGGCGACTCGCCTAGCTAACACGATGAGTATTCTTACCACGTACCTGGATGGCGTGCTCACGGTGACCCCACTCCCAGAGCCGATGGCCACTGAGCTCCGCCTCATATCTAGTACACTGCTTCAGATGTCCAGCCTTCAAGGGCAAGCCCTAGGCCAAAGTCTGGCAAGCCTGGTGGTAGCTCGCAGACAGCTATGGCTGTCGCAAGCTAGGGTACCTGATGCGGATATGGTGGCGTTATTAGATATCAATGCGTTCCATTACACCCAAAGCGCGACAGATACCGTCACGGGACACAGACCTTAGGACAGCCCCTCTCTAATCAGCGTCTGTCAGATTGGATTGTCGTCACAGTCTTGACTGCGTATGATAGTGCTGACTTGCCCCCACCTGGCAGGGTAGCCGCACACTCCACTAGAGGGTTGGCTACATCTTGGGCCCTCTTCAGAGGGGCATCGATGTCTGATATTTGTACTGCAGCTAGCTGGGTTACGCCGCATACAGGTTCTACAGCCTTAATGTGGTAGATCCTACCCTGCCTTCATTAGGCACAAGGGTCCTTGAGGGTGTAAGTTCACACCGCTAACCCTTGGGTTATGCGGTTCTGATACATCCCTCATATGCTGCCGTTCCTTCTCCCTCACGATGGCTCTGGTATACATTATCCCATATATAATGTTCGTTGGTGGTCGTCTTCGAATTGAAAGGGAACGTTTGGTTACTTACTGTAACCCTGGTTCCCTGAATAAGAGAAATGGCTTCCTCAGGGTGATGGTTTTAATCCCTCAGTGGGCGGGACAAAGTGCATCATCCCAGGAAGGGGCCTATCGGCAGCTCTGGTATTTAAAGTATTATGGATTTTCTTGTTGTTACTGCATCTTGTAAAGCAGTTTGTGATGGTGGTCCACTATGAAAGGTGCTATATAAAATAAAGATTGATTGATTGATTAAAACTGTTTATTTCAGTCTTGCAGTTTTCCAGATAATATGATTTTTTGTTTGTGCTGACCAATCATTAAAAACTGACACAGCCCAAGCAGTTACTTTTTTAGTATTCCGCTCTTCTTTATTGGCTTCAATTGTATTAATTTCAGAAGTACTGAGAGAGGTATATTGTAGTACTCACGGTTTCATTTTTTTCCTGAACTTTTTTTAAAATTATTGCTGTCGGTTCCGTTACCGAACTGTTGCGGTCTAAATCCTCCAGGAATGTGTGGACACTGGAGTCACCAAACAAGTTAAAATTTACATGGAGGAAGTCTGACATTGTATTATTATTTTGTTTTTATTGGGGGAAAAAATGGCGGCCATATATAATGGTCTGTATATAAATTTCCGATATTTTTTGAAAACAAGACCTGACAGCCCCACATTGTACTTTTTAACTATTAGATGAAATATTTACAGAATACTTAAAAACTGCTGTTATAATCATGATTCATTTATTATTAATTGCGTTATCATTAAATTATACCAAATTGTGTGTTTTTTTTAATTTACAATAAAGGTAACCTATACTGTGTCACCCAAATAAAGAACTAACAATTACAAACACAAATGACACTTGAAATGTATTTATTTATAGCCTACCATCGTACATACTAAAATACGGTTAATACAAGTCAGCAGAGAATAAATACCAACCAGTATAGATAGAGAGCTTACCCTGGCCCCATCCAAAAAATAAATAAAAAGTTGTTGTTTTTTTTTAAATCTGTGCCTTCCAATTTTTACCTACACACCAAATAAAATAAATGTACATTCTGCACGAAATGCACAATTTTAAATTGAGTTTACAAATTATGCACAAAATCGATATTCCCATTATTTTTTATTTCATTTCCATTTGGCTGCTGCTCACAGATGAGAGAGTCGTCTCACTGTATGCTAGTAGTTTCCATAACAGCGAATTATGCTTCCATTCATTTCTCTTGATCTCGTTAACATGCTCTGTTCTTTTTCGAACTGAGCTCTTGCCCGCCGCAGCTTCAGCCTTGCATTTGTGCTGAGAGCCTCCATTTTGAGTGTCTTTTTCCTTCTTCTACGGTCTGCTTCGCTTGTGTCGCAGGCCGTCTTTTCTCGGCTGTCCGTCGTATGAGTGTGACTGCCTGTGCCTGTATTGGTGAGTGCGTGTGTTGTCTTTCAACCTACACCTTTAGGGAGAACGGTGTTTCTCCGCCGGGGCTGTGCTCTAGCCTGCCTCACTGCCGAGTAGTCGGCTGCTTCAGCCCGCCCACCTCAGTGCTTTGGGCCTTAATAAAAAGTGTGTTCTCACTTCTGCTCTGTTCTTTTTCGAACTAATGGAGCTCTCGCCCGCTGCAGCTTCAGCCTGTGTGTCTCCCCTGGTGCATGCTGCGTGGTGACCAGGTGGCTGACTACATGCAGTTAGGGTAGGCACCGCTGCATTAGCTGCCCCATTGCTTCGGTACCTCAGTGCACGCTCAGCCTTTGGTACTTCAGTGCCTCGGTGCACACTGTGCTCAGTGGACGCAGTGCGCATGGTACTTCAGTGCCTCAGTGCACATAGCGCCTTGATGCTCGGTGCGCACAATACTCTGTGCACACGGTGCTCGGTGCTCACGCCACTTTAGTGCCTCGGCGGTCATAGCACCTCGGTGCACTGCACACATGGTGCTCGTTGCACACCATATTCAGTGCACTCGGTGCATGCGATAATCAGTACACAAGGCATTCGGCACACTCGGGGCACACGGTGCACTTGCCACTCACGGTGCTTTGGTACCTCAGTAGACACAGTACGTAGGTGCTCACACTACACTACACGGAGTGCAGTGCCAGGGTCATACCCCAGCTGGAATGTCTTGCTTCCATGCTTGTACGTCATGCAGGGCGAACATGCCCCAGGAGGATGGGCATACATTATGTGGGCAGTACTTGGGTGTCCAGCTCACCACTTCAGCCCTAGGGGACAAGACGTTCTGTGACATCTGTGAGGCTTTCCAGCCCCGGGTGCTTCACAGAAGACTTAACAGGGCCATGGGGATTGAATGTTCGTCCCCTATGATCGAGCCGTCTGAGGCCCTAGGAGCCCCGGTTCTCCACCTCCTCTAACTGTCGGCAGAGTAGGAGGACGCGCTCTCTATAGCGGTCTCCTGAAACGAGGACTCCTTCCTCACTGAAATGGAGGAACGAGAGGAATCTGCGCTCTCTACCGAGCCACAGCCTAGCTCCAAGGTTGCCTCGAAAGTTAGCACACCTCCATTTTCGAGTTCCATGTCAGCCTTGATGGGACGTGCTGCAAACTTTTTGCAGGTCCCTTGGGCGACAGCAGCTGAGCCACGCCGGTACGTGTTCAGGACGCAGGCTGTGGCCCAGGCTGTACCCCAGCAGTACCGGATTTCATGGAGGACGTACACTCCTCCTGGGATCGTCCGGCCTCAGCGCCCAGTGTGCTGAAGCGTACACAGTTGAAGAACAAGTGACTCACCTGGCGAATACAGCAAGCCTATTTGGATGGCATACTATGGGAAGCCCCACTCCCTGAGCCAGTGGCTTCCGAATTATGCCTCCTTTCAGGCACGCTGCTCCAGATCTCTGGCCTTCAAGGGCAAGCCCTGGGCCGGAGCCTGGCAAGCCTGGTGGTGGCTCGCAGACAGCTATGGCTGTCACAGGCGAGGGTCCCCGATGTGGATAAAACAACGCTGTTGGGTGCTGTTGTATCCCCGGGGCATACTTTTGGGCCAGCAGTAGAGGAGATCCTACAGTGCTCTCATCAAGAACGCAAGGCATCTCGCTACTCCCTCTCTGTGCTCCGGTGTGGGGCAGGTTGAGCCGCAGGCAAGCTACACAGGCATGCACAATATCCGGACGGTCACAATTCCAATGGGTCCGCTGGGTGACCTGAGGCACCGCCTGCAAGCCACCGTGGCAGCAGGCAATCGGACCCTTCCGCAAGGAAGAGGGAATGCAGGGCGTGGTGCTCCCACGCAGGGCCATCGCCCTAGGCAGCCACCCCAGCGTGCAATACTGGCGCAATTGCACCTCAGACTCCTGGGTGCTCACCACCGTGCACACCGGTTACGCACTGCAGTTCCGCGTGGGACCTCCTCCTTTTCGAGGGATCATGGTTACATCAGTGAATGACCCTCTCCAGGCTTCGGCACTCAGGCAAAAATTGAGAAACTGCTTCTCAAACAAGCTACCCGTCTCGTAGAGAGGGGTTCTACTCAAGATACTTTCTGGTGCCAAAAAAGGATGGTGGCTTTCGATCAATCCTAGACCCGAGACACCTCAATGGTTTCTTGAAGGAGAGGAGATTCCAGATGGTCACGCATTGCCACATCCTTCAATCTGTCTGGCCGGACGTGTATTTTCACATTCCTATACGTCCAGTGCACAGGAAATATCTCCTCTTCGCCCTTCAGGGGAGTGTTTTAGAGTTTTCCGTGTTGCCTTTCGGCCTTTCCTTAGCCCCCCGCACCTTTTCGAAGTGCGTGGGTGCAATCCTAGCTCCCTTGCGACTGCAAGGGATCAGGGTGTTGAACTACCTGGACAACTGGTTGATCTGTTCCCAGTCGCAGGAAGGAGCAGTGGCCTACATGGTGACAGTGACAAACCATCTAGCGAGACTGGGTTTTACTCTCAACAAGGCCAAGAGTCAATTAATACCAGTGCAGTGTGTGGTCTGCTTGGGTCTCTGGCTGGATTCCCTCACCATGCAAGCCTATTTGTCGGACGACAGAGTAGAAGCTATTCAAAACGGTCTGGCCCTGTTTCAACAGGGGTTCACAGTGCAGCTACTGTTGTGTCAAAAACTATTGGGTCTGATGGCTGCAGCCTCATCAGTTATACAACTGGGGTTCCTGCGTATGCGCCCCATTCAAGCGTGGCTCAATGCCTTTCGCCTACACCCCAAGCTCATGTTGGGAAGCCCTACGCTGGTGGAGACAAACCCCCCACCTACGCAAAGGTGTAGCGATGGGGGTGATACACAGCCAGTAGTGGAGTAGTGGAGTACATGAATCACCAGGGTGGGCTTCGGTCCCCAGGGTTACACTGCATAGCCTTTCGGCTGCTGATCTGGGCACAAAAGCATTTATTGTCCCTCTGGGCTGTTTACCTTCCCAGAGTGGTGAACTGGGCGATGGACCTCCTCTCGAGGGATGGTTCTCACCCATCAGAATGGCGACTCCACCCTCAGGTGGTGCAGTGCATTTGGGATCGCTTCGGGGAAGCCCTAGTCGATCTCTTTGCCTCGGCAGAGACAACTCATTGCCCTCTGTGGTTCTCCCTCCACCGTTGCGGAGGTCCACTAGGCGTCGACGCCCTAGCCAATAAATGGCCCAAAGCGCTTTTATATGCTTTTCCGCCGATACGGCTGTTCCCTGCCTTTCTGGAAAAGGTCAGGAGAGAGAAAATGACAGTTCTCCTGGTGGCCTCTAGATGGCCCAGGACAAACTGGTTTTCAAACCTTTGCGATCTGCTGCAGGGCCAGCCCTGGGAGATCCCGCTGTGCATGGATCTCCTCAGTCAGGCGCAAGGCACCCTCTGGCAGCCAGAACTGGGCAGACCAGCTGTGAGTCTGTCCGCCTTAGGGCTCTCAGATGCGGTAGTCAGTACACTGCAGAACGCTAGGGCTTCCTCCATAAGAGCATTATATGCTTACATATGGAGGTATTTTCAGAAGTGGTGCATGGCCAGAGACCATGACCCTATCTACTGGCCCATAGCGATTATTCTACAGTTTCTGCAAGATCTGCTAGAGGTGGGCAGGTCCTCCTCTACACTGGAAGTGTACTTGGCAGCTATATCTGCATGCCACGTCCCTATAGACTGTTTCCCCGGAAGCCCATATTCTGGCAACCCAGTTTCTAAAGGGTGCTCGGTGACTGCGTCCCCCTAGAAGGGACGTCCTCCCCGAGTGGAGTTTAGATGTGGTACTGGAGGCTCTTATTAAGGCTCAGTTTGAGCCTATACATTCCATAGAGCTGAAATATGAAAGCATTTTTATTGGCCATCACCTCTGCTAAGCGGGTCAGTGAGCTGCAGACTCTGTCTGTGCACAGTTCCTGTATGCGCGTCTGGGATAATGGAAACAGGCTATCGTTATGCACGAACCCTGCGTTCCTACCCAAGGTGATTACAGCTTTCCACTTGAACCAGTCAGTAGAATTAGAGGCTTTCCATCCCACTCCCTTTGATTCAGAGGAGGATAGGAAACTGAATTCTCTCTGCCCGGTGAGGGCATTGAGAGAATATATGGATAGGACGAAGGCGCTGCGTCATTCTGACCAGCTCTTCGTTTGCTATGGTGAAAGGATCCTGGGTCAAGCCATCTCAAAACAGCGACTGGCCCACTGGATTGTGGATACAGTATCGACTGCTTATAATGAGGCCGGCCTGCCCCCACCGGGGAGGGTGTCCGGGCGTTCTACTAGAGGGGTGGCCACGTCATGGGCGCTCTTTCAAGGCGCATCAATGACTGACATTTGTACTGCGGCTAGCTGGGCTACTCCACATACATTCATCAGGTTCTACCGAATCCTTCTACACCTTCATTAAGCACAAGGGTCCTTGAGGGTGCACGCGCACACCACCAACAACAGTTGGTGGTAGCGAGGTGTCCGTCGTATGCTGTCCACTCACGCTCCCTTGCGACGGCTCCGATATACTTTCCCAAAAGTATTGGTTGGTGGTCGTCTTAGAATTGAATAGGAACGTTAGGTTACTTACCACAACCCTGGTTCCCTGACAAAGAAAACCACCACCAAACCTTGCAAGGTCTTATCACTTGCATTCGCGAATTCGATGGAAAAGAGGAAGTGGGCTCCGCGGAGCGACTACTTATTCCCTCGGCAGGCGGGACCGAGGACGTCATTCCATGGAGGGGACTATCGGCAGCTCTACCTAAGGCAGACATATCCTAAAGTATTGGTTGGTGGTCGTCTTCTCTTTCAGGGAACCAGGGTTACGGTAAGTACCTAACGTTTTTGAAAATCCTGCCCGTTGTGTCTAGGCTTAGGTAAACAGCAGCCCAACTTGATATTAGGAACAGGTGCTTATACAATGGCCGGGGAGTGTATAACTGGTGTTATAAATTGTCTTCAGAATTGTGGGGATTTAAAGCTAATGCTATTTAGTTGTTTTAAACGGTCCAGCTTTTCTCTGTTTCAAACTAAATATACAGTGCAATAACCGTACCAGAGAAGGTTAAAGTGCAGTCCCCAGGGTTTTATATATCAGTAATTATCTATTTTAAAGTCAGGTAATTGCCTCCCTAATAACAATAATCTTATTGTAAAAAGGAAGATTTATGTTTTCTCACCCCCTAATTGTACTTCAATGCTACAATTTAAGCGTCTGCTACAGAAAACTAAATTGTGGAAATCAATCCTCCCTTGTGTGTTAGTTTCAAGTCATCCAAATAATGACAAACAAAAGTGCCTAGTACCCATTTAGACTTATGTAAGCATGTCAGTATTTAAATCAAATAGAAAGCTTTTAAATAGAATTATGAGTACACCTTTAGAATTTGCTGCTACTTTAGTTTTATGACATTTAAAAAAAATAAATAACCATAAATTAGTTTTAAACACAGATAATTATGTATATTTGTTATATATTCTTTGTTACTTTTAGTTTATACATAGGCTTGCTACTATTCGATTATTTTTTTTTTTTTTGCCAAATCGACGATTATTATCGCCGTTTATTTTAGAAAGAATTTACCGGGGGGGGGGGGGGTATCTTTATTTTTCAATTCAAGCAGAGAAATCGACCTTTAGGATTTAAAAAAAAAAAAAAAAAAAACATATTTTTTATGCCATTGAGAAACATCTCATTTAGTGAAGCCCCTTTATCATATTCAACATGCAACAAAACCATGGTTACCAACATTCTAACTGAAATAACATTTGGTCGCAGCAGAGCTATACCTTGTAAAGAAGCTGGATAAATTTGGGGACATCATCTACACATATGGAAGTGAGAGGTTTGGAGTTGAAAAAAAGGAAGGAAAAAGTACAAACTATTCCTGGAAAGTCTAGACGGCAGCAGGAGATTGAACGCTTAGTTAGAGAAAGGAGACAACTGAGGAAGCAATGGAGAAGAGCAGAACAAAGTCAGAAGGAGGGACTCAATCTCTTATAAAGGGTCATGAAAGATAAGCTTGCAACATTATGCAGAGCTGAGCGCCTACGGAAACGCTACAAAAAGAAGGAGCTTGTGAGAGCTAACTTTTATAAAGACCCATTCAGATTTGTAAAGAAGTTATTCACCAGTGAGAAGAATGGCACACTAAAAGCATCTAAGTTTCAGCTGGAGAGATATTTGGAAGAAACACATACAGATTAAAAAAAGAGGGAGCCTATGTCAATTCCGTCAGACATCCCACCTATCAATCCACCAGAATACCAAATGGAGGACTGTGCACCTAAGTGGAAAGAAGTAGAGCAAGCTGTGAAAAAAGCAAGGGCTTCATCATCACCAGGGCCTAATGGAGTTCCGTACAGAGTATACAAAAGTGCTTCAGGAGTTCTACGAATCCTGTGGAAATTGATGAAAGTGGCATGGGAAAAACAGGTTGTACCAAGAGCATGGCGCCGAGCAGGTGGAGTCTTTATACCTAAAGAAAAAGATTCTACATGCATCAGTCAGTTTCGTCCTATTTCCCTATTAAACGTAGAAGGCAAGATTTTCGTCAGCATTATTGCTCAGAGATTGTCAACTTACCTATTAAAGAACCTCTTCTTTGACACTTCAGTACAAAAAGCGGGCATTCCAGGTTTCCCAGGATGCTTAGAACACATCAATGTGATCTGGCAACAAATTCAATCAGCCAAAAAAGAGAGGAAGGAGCTCCATGTGACATTCCTGGATTTGGCTAATGCATATGGTTCAGTGCCACATGAACTTCTTTGGGCAGCATTTGATTTTTTCAGTGTACTGATGACAATAACAAATTTAGTGAAAGCCTACTTTGGAGATTTGCAATTTAGTTTTTCAACTTCAGAATTCAGCACTACATGTCAATCCCTAGATGTTGGAATAATGGCAAGATGCACCATTTCTCCACTGGCTTTTACCATGGCAATGGAAGTAATCATTAGGGCATCAAAATGGGTAGTAGGAGGAGAGCGCTTGGCTTCTGGAATGCGACTACCACCAATTCGAGCATAGCCTGCACTAATCGGTTATTGGGCAAATTAACCAATAACATTGAATGGGCACGAATGCAATTCAAGCCCACTAAATCAAGGAGCATCTCTATAATTAAAGGTAAAGTAGAAGATGAAACGTTCTTCATTAATGGTGAGGCAATACCAACAGTGTCTGAGAAGCCAGTGAAGAGTCTTGGGAGATGGTACGATGGGGATCTAAAGGACACAGTTTGTGTGGGAGAAGTTAGACAACAAGCAGTGGAAGGGTTGAAGAGCATAGACAGCAGCGCTCTACCAGGCAAACTAAAACTCTGCTGCTTTCAGTTTGGTCTACTGCCGAGGTTGCTGTGGCCACTGACTGTGTACGAGGTTTCTTTGACAATAGTAGAGAAGCTGGAAGCTTTAATCAGTTCATACATCAGGAAATGGTTGGGAGTTCCACGCTGCCTCAGCAGAGTGGGACTTTATGGTAAAGGAATACTGCAGCTACCAGTCTCCGCTCTAACCGAGGAGTTTAAGTGCGCCAAGGTCAGACTGGAAATGACATTAGTAGAGTCACGCGACAAATGCATAAGGGAGGCAGCACCTGTGTTGAAAACTGGAAGAAAGTGGGCGGCAAAGAAAGCAGTGGAAGATGCAAAGGCTGCCCTTCGAATTGGTGATATCATGGGGCAAGTTCAGCATGGAAGAGGGGGTCTTGGTCTCAGTTCAACTCCTCCTACATGGCACAAGGCAGCCCCAGCTCAAAGGAGGAAGCTGGTAGTCAACGAGGTGCAAAAGCAGGAGGAGAGGATGAGGTGTATAAAGGCCATTTCCCAGGCCAAGCAGGGAGAATGGATGGGATGGGAGAGTGTGGAACAAACGCAAGATTGGCTGGCAAGACCTATGGTCAGTGGAACAGAGCAAGATCAGTTTCCTCATCAGGTCAACATATGATGTTCTCCCATCACCACAGAACCTAAACCTCTGGGTAGGAGAGGATCCCTCATGTCCTTTCTGTTCATCACCTGCAACATTAAGGCACATTTTGACAGGATGTAAGGTGGCTCTTAGCCAAGGACGGTTTACTTGGCGCCATGACCAGGTGCTGCGGTTTGGCCTTAGCATTGGAAGACAAGCATAACATGACCAATAAGTTGCCACCTGTTCCATCAAAACATTACACACAAAAGACAACATTCCTCCGCCCAGGAGAGCAACCACCAAGAAAAGGTGTTAAAACCAATCCTCGCCCAGGACAACTGGAAGCTGCTAGAGACTGGAAAATGCTAGCAGATGTTGGTCAACGGCTTATTTTTCCACCTGAGATTGCCACCACTAACCTTCGACTAGATATTGTCTTGTGGTCTGGATCAGCACGCCTTGTTCACCTGGTAGAGTTAACAGTGCCATGGGAGGATGCTGTAGATGAGGTGTATGAGAGGAAGAAACTGCGGTATGCTCAACTAGCCACTGAAGTGGAACAGCGAGGATGGAGAGTCCGGGTTTACCCAGTGGAGATGGGTTGTCGAGGATTTGTGGCACACTCTACAACCCGGTTTCTCAGAGACATCGGATTCAGTGGCCAAGAGTTGCGTCGTACAGTGAAGAACTTATCTGAAGCAGCACAGAGGAGCAGCAACTGGCTGTGGTTGAGACGGAAAAATTCTGGCTGGGGAACTCAAGCGCAATAGAAAGAAACGCTGATGTACAGGTAAGTAAGCTGGGCTGAGTTGAGCAGGGGACGGAGGGGGGTGATGCTGGGACGCCAGAATCACCGTCCAGCCCTCTTGAGGTGTCGTGGGCTAGTCGACGAAACACTGAGGATGGAAGGTGCCCACTTGAAGACCCCAGAGATGTACCCTACTTAGCTCAATCCAGACGGTTGTCATGCTGATGCGCTGGGGAGACCGCACTGTGGTCGTAAATAGATGGAGACACATATGGATCACATTAGTTTACTGCAAAGCTGCATCTTAGTTGGTGCTTATCTTGGCGAGAGCCGAGTTCAAATCAGCATGAAGTTTTAACATCTACTCTCGTGTAATGGAAATCAAATCATAAAGATCCTACACAAATTAAAAAATGGTCTCAAATAAAACCATAGAAAACGCAGACTTTTATAGCATAAATTTACGAGTAAAAACAATATGCACAGAACAGAACATCAGATAGTTGAACAGAACTAAATGGCACTTATTCTTCAGCACAGCTGGAGTCACTGGAAGGTAAGGCAGACGGGCCGCTTCGTCCTGCGTGGAGACGTCGGTCAGGGGATTGTGCACAATACTCATTAAGTGTTTTCCTCTAGCGGCCCATTTTCAAATCAAACTAGTAACTGTCACCATATACCTAGCAAAAGCCTACCTACACCTTAACCCGCTAATTTCAAAAGTAGGCACTATGAATGACTGGAGCTTGAGGTGGCAAATGAAAATGCACTGTCGGTACAGGTCTTGATGATTGACAGTCATTTAAACGAATGAGAGCATTCTGGCGCTGCTTCAGTCAACGAGATCTGTCATAACTGGGTGAAATGACAGTGACACTATATTAACAGATCACTGAGATGATTGACAGCGACCCCTAGCCATACAGAGTGGAATGGAGACGAGAGGGGGCAGCGAGAAGGTTGCTGGTTCAAATCCCACCTCTGCCACTGACTGACTCACTGTGTGACCCTGAGCAAGTCACTGAACCTCCTTGTTCTCCATCCGGCAGATGAGATGTTAAATCAATACGCTACTGTAAGAGATTCTGCATATAATGCACAGGTCACAGCCTACTTCTGTAAAGTGCTTTGTGATGGTGGTCCACTATGAAAGGCGCTATATAAAAATAAAGATATTATATTATTATATATATTTATTTCAAACTCATTAAACTCGTTTTATCAATTAATATCCCAAAGTAGCAAACCTATTTATACAGTATATTGGTTTTTACCTGTACTATGACACATTTCAGTTACACTTTAAAATACCCAAATTCCTCCGAAATCCTCTTAAAATATCTTCAGCGGACAAGAAACATAATTATCAGATGTTATTCCGCAATCCCATCAAACTATTAATATGTACATAATTTTGTTGCCATTTAAAAAAAAAAAAGTTACCCAAATTCCTCACCCGTTTTCCAAAAGGGGTCTTTTCTGTCGATAAATGCTCCTTCAAAACAAGCCTGTTTTATAGGTTGATTAAAGCTGCTTGGTGAATTTACTTGGTTAGCCACCTTCTTTGTGAATTGGCTATCAGCAGGAAGGGTAGCAATATCAATAATGAGAGACGTGCTCTTAGAACAGATCTATTCAACTATTAAGTGGTATCCACTCAATGATTCATTACTTGGTTATATTTAAATAATATATATATTTTATTATTACATTACATTTTATATGCAAACCGTATTTTATAATGTATAAAATCTGCAAATCAGTTTCAGACATGATGGGCAATAAGCACATTGATACATACTTGAATAAAGGGACGATAATTCAATAGATGCTCAGTTAATGTTACGTTTCAATGTTTTTGCTACATAAACAGTAAAGTTTAAACATTTGTGTGATTTATTAGATTAAATCATAGTTCTGTCAACCAAGATATTTTCTGCCACTGCAGAATTTGCTAACTGGTGATTTCAATGGCATTTACACATCAACCTTATTTTACTAACTCCCAAGACAAACCTGGAAAAAAAAGACTAAACCATTTTACATATCAATTTTCCCATCTTGGTAGTACTAATTTGTTTTGATCTCCTCCATTAAAGTGGTTGTTATTTTGTAAATGCAGTAACAAAACAAAACTGAAGTCTTCAGGGTTCAGTACAGTACCAGTGTATATCAAGCCACCCTGAATCAATTTACATGGATTTTGTGATACACAGTAGTCTTGTGGTTCTGGGTCTTTATTAAATGGCATCATGCATTCTAGATAATAGAACTGAAAAAACACTAACAATGTAGAATATGAAAATGAACATGCTTAATTTAAAAAATACATCAGATAGCCATTATACAATGGGTTGCCCAACAAGCAATTTTAAAACCTGCTTACTTTTGCTCCACAGGTGTAATGAATGTCATTTTTAAGTCACTGTTGTGTAAAGCTACTTGTGTGTACTGTACCACAACAAGGGACAGTATAAAACAGAAGCAGCTTTGTAAAACATTGAAGGGTTTTGCAGGTTTACTTACTACCACTTTATGCATTACTGCGTCTATATATATATAACAAGGTAATCCACGATTAATTCATGGCCCATGCCATGATTTTGGTATGAAGCATAGGGAAACAATGTAATTATGTTTAATGACAACTTAAACGTGTTTATTCAATCAGTACAAATACCCTTCAGAAACCACCAATACATTTTAGAAGTTCATTGCATCCTTCTTTGGTTATAAGATACTACAGAGGGCAGAGTCTACTTTTTGAAATCCAACCACTTAAGTTCAATCTGTGTAAGGTACAAGCTGGTAACTTTTTTTTTAACACAACTGAAATGAAAAGTAAAAGAAAATTTAAATATTTTTTTTTCATAAAAATCAATTTATACTTTGAACAGTCTCACAATGAAAAGTATACATCAAGTTAAAAAAAAACACACTTCACCAGATCACAAATGATCGATTATCCCTTTTCTTTAACCAGCACGTGTGGAATGAAACGTCAATTAAATAAACCTCAGAGTGCATCCTGGCATTTATTGGTCTAGGCCCACCAGCTGGGGTCTTAATCAAATCTGTTTCTAATTCTGGAAAAAAAAAAGTTAACATTCTTAAAGGTTTCAAAAGGGTTTAGATTGTAGCACACAAAAAAAATAAAAATAAAGTCCACAGCAAACTGTACAGTAATACCAACACACTACTCTGCAAGATTGTGGTTTGTTATGTATTTCTTCATTTCCTTTAACATCTCTGGTCTTTTTTTGCGTCCTCCTTTGTAAATGGTTTTGAAATATTTGCACTCTTAAAAAAAACAAAAAACAAACAAAATTAACATGCATCATATTTTGAAAATCATCATACAAATGATAATGTTTTCATTTAACAATTTGTTATGGACACACATTCACACACTCCAGATTAATAAACTCTCACATTACCTACACAAGAGAGGAACTGGGATATAATGGCATGGCCATACAGTTGTAAACAGTTTATGACAAGGGAAATAATATGTACACAAAGACCAAGCTAAGGGGTTGTCCAAAATTATCACATATAGCAAGCATTCACAGTATGATCTCTCAAGTAACGCTCCATTGCCTTTTAAAATTATATACTACTTGGATCCTTTTTCTTAACCAAAAGTAAAACGTCATGAATTCTGACAAGTGACAACATTCTGGTGACTGTAGGAAATCATGTGAATATCACAACCTCTTTAAGTGTCAATGTTTTGTTAAAGTGTACATTGTCCTCGTCCATTTAACAAAAGGATTTGCCTGCACTTTCTAGACATTGCCTTCATAGGATTTAAAAATGGCAGGTTTCATTTTTCTGTGTTTATATTTAGCTATTTGAGTTATGTAGATTAATTAATTATTATTATTATTATTATTATTATTATTATTATTATTATTAATTTCTTAGCAGACACCCTTATCCAGAGCGACTTACAATTGTTACATGATATCACATTATTTTTACATACAATTACCCATTTATACAGTTGTGTTTTTTACTGGAGCAATCTAGGTAAAGTACCTTGCTCAAGAGTACAGCAGCAGTGTCCCCACTGGGGATTGAACCCACGACCCTCCAGTCAAAAGTCCAAAGCCCTAACCACTACTCCACACTAGATACCATGACTTTTTCGGGGCTTTCACTTTATATACTGTACGAAATTTTTCTACAGTTCCAAATATATATAAGCATTTAAGATAAATCTAATGTCTTGATTTGTATCCAGTAATATAGAAGTAGTTTCATCACATGACCACAATCTAAAATGACCCATATGTAGTGATCAAATCTTTCTGACTATAACACTCTACCTGGTTAACATGATCCGTCTTGAATTTTTCAGAAACACATTAGACTCTTAGCCACCTACTGAAAATGACTGTCGGTGTCCTTGCATCATTAGCAAGGATCCTAGGAATCTGGTTGCTGCAGAGTAACATGGATTTTCTATGTTTTGTGAGAATTTTTAGTTTTACATTTGCAAAAAACTTGCAAGGCTTTTTTTTGGTTGCTTATAACCAAATCAACACACTTGTCATATATAAATCATCAACACAGGCAATTTTGCTTTAAATTTAGTAAACATACTTGCTCAATAAAACTGCTTTTGGTGAACGAGACACTAATGTCACATTCATGCTGAAATGTAGCTGCAATTTACTGTTTAAAAAAATCACCCCTAAAGATTGGGTCAATGAGTTTGGCAATAGCCATCCAGGTGACAAAGATGAACGAGATAAACTACTATAAATACTATTTTGGGGGTTTTATTATTAATACACAGACGTATTTGTAATGTTTAAAAGTAAAATGGTACGTTTGTTTATATTATGGCACTCTGGTGAGCTTGTAACTTCCTTTGAATTTGAAAGTGTACCAATAAATATTTCCTGTAAAAACGAACTGTTATTCAATAGTACTGTTTGTGTATCTTATACTTTGACAGGGGGCACACTCAATTTTAGCCTTTTATTTTAATTGTGGAAATTATTATTATTACGGAAAACTAGGCTCCATGGTCATTAGTATTGTATGTGTACCTGACCAAACATTGAATTCTGTGCTGGAAGAAATTCAAGCATGAATATCTGTGTACATTATCGGCTAAAATAACAAAAACTGCCGATCGCAGATTGAGTTTTTTTCCCTTATAAATCAGTGCCATACCAATAGGCTACCGATTATCGGTGCACCCCTATTCAGAGGTCGTGTTAACGCAAAATTTTGTGTCCTAGATGCAAAATAAATCCATTGGACGGAAAAATATTTTGTTTTGCATTCACTGGACGCACAGAATGGAAAGGGACGCAGACATGCATACTCGTGGTAATCTATTACACTGCAGCAATGACCGTAAAATACTTGCTTGTTTAAAAAAAAAACACAGTTCTGCAATATAACAGCCTTGATTAAGGTACACTCCAGTCCTGTATGTGGCAGCAATAAGCCTTATACTTGGCTTTGCCAGCAATATTAAGGATATTTACTTTTAGGCCCTGTACACACTGCATAACCGATCTCGAGAACCGTACTGAAAAACGTTTTAATTAATCCAGCTCAAACTTTAGCGTCCACACTGAAGTACCATTTCATGTTTAGTTGGGCATAGTGCATACACACACTAATGCTATTAGAATAGTTTGGTGACAGTTCCTAGCAGCACAATGAATACTGGAAATACAACAGTATCCCACCATGCACTATTTTATTTTAAAATAAATGTGTTATGCCCCATATTAACAGAGGTCCATATTGCTAAGAAATAAAACAAGTACTCATTTGTTTCTCATTAAAGATTTATACATATATACCATACAAAATCCTGGTTTTGGAAGCCCTCAATGTGCATATTAAAGACACACTGAATTATGTCACTTTTTGAAATGATACCAACTTGGTATTAAATGAGCATTAACTAGTCTATAGGGCAGCAGTGTGGAGTAGTGGTTAGGGCTCTGGACTCTTGACCGGAGGGTCGTGGGTTCAATCCCAGTTGGGGGACAATGCTGCTGTACCCTTGAGCAAGGTACTTTACCTAGATTGCTCCAGTAAAAACCCAACTGTATAAAAAATGGGTAATTGTATGTAAAAATAATGTGATATCCTGTAAGAATTGAAGTCGCCCTGGATAAGGGCGTCTGCTAAGAAATAAATAATCAATGCGAACACACACAGGGCTAGAAGTTTTCGGGTTTTATTTTTAATCAGGTGACAAATTTAGCTGATTCTGTTTCATAATTAAGTTGTTAATTGCAAAATAATCTTTGCTTTTACCTTCATATCTTGCCCAAGCCCAATTCTGGTCCCTTTAATTATTTCAAACAGAGCTGACAAATTACGTGAATTTTTCATCCCCGATCCTACTTTTAACTCACATTTCATTTTTGCAGGTCGCCTAATTTAACATTGTGCTTTTGTTATTTTCCGCACTAGTTTAACAGGGATGCCCTTACAGATTTTTTTAAGCATAAAAATGAATACCTAGTGCAGAGTGTACACTGACAGCAAGTCAAATCTGAA